>NC_081552.1:260479834-260604834 GCF_963082655.1 Stomoxys calcitrans | reverse complement strand
CATCCGTGTCGTATATGGTTCAGATCGGTTTATTTTTAGATATACCCGTGGTGGTGGGTATCCAAAGTTTGGCCCTGCCGAACTTAACGCCTTTTTACTTGTTGATTTTACAATGATCTGGCAAGTATTTGCAGGGTCGAGATATATCCCCCGAAAATTGCCAGAAACGATAACACTGCCATGCCAATACTTTAATACATGACCCATATAAGGTTTCTCTGCTTTTATAGCCTTTGAGACTTTTTCCAATTGTTTTCACTGCCCACCCACCAGCTTCACATCGTTTCCTCGATTGGGTTTGTTTGACTTGGTGCGTAATGTGAGGGTGTTGTCATTGAAATGGCCCTATAGCCTTATCTCTAGGGAGAATGGAGGGTGTATGGGTGTGTGTGTTTGTATTTTATGTCCTTGTATTTATTACATTAATCTGTATTAAGTTGGCATTTTAATAAAGTCAACTATAAGGCAGAAGAAAAAAACGTAAGTTAATGGAAAAATTGTTTGTTTCTGTAGGAGACCAAGCCTTAATTTAGATTGTCCTATGGCCGTGTCGCCAGCCCAAACGATGTTGTTGTACTTAATAATTAAAATCAAATGATGGTACATTACTAAAGGCAATGTTGTTTTTTTTCTCAGCAACAACAATGTTGCCAGTTTATGCATTATTTATTAGAAACAGAAGTTAAGTGAGGTCCTTGTCGGTATCGCTGTTTCCTTTATTTTCAATTTTATGCCATTGCCATAATCATTTGCTTGCAGAAGGAACATGCATCCCATTCTGGTGCCCTCTGCCTTCTGATAGTATTATTGGTTGTGCCTGATGCTGAGTGGTTGATGGGTGATATGGGTTACTTACTCTTTTATCGGGATTCCAGAACATGAAAATCAACATCATCACATTGTACGGCGTCCAACAAATGAGGAAGGCTATTATAATGACCACCGATATGCGCAAGGACTTCATTTTGGCTTTGTGTATCAGTCGTTGTCGGTTGGTTTGTCCTGTGGGCTTGTTCGTGTAGGCGGCCAACTTTGAGCCCTGAAACATTTTTTCGCTGCCTGAAACGAAGAAGAAAGGAAGGAAGGAGGAAAAAACCAAAGTGACAACTTATTAAATTGGGGTGTATATACGCCACAAAGTTGTGTTCGTATAGCAGCAAAAATTTTGCTTTAAAACTGTCCAAACACATTTGGCCAAACGCCAATAGCCACTGAATCGTCTGCAGTTGGGAATTTTTAAGCTTAAATGAATTTAATGATATTGGACAATAAAGAAATGATATTAAATGAGTAAAATGTGTCATAAACAAGTAAAAAGGCGCTAAGTTCGGCCGAGCCGAACTTTGGATACCCATCACCTCGGGTATATATGTAAACCACATTTCATCAAAAATCGGTGAAATATCGAAATATGTACCGATTTGGACGAAATACTAATAAGTGCAGTAGCTATATCTAAAAATTAACCGATTTGAACCATATACGACAAGGATGTCGAAAAGCCTTACATAAGTCACTGTGTCAAATTTCAGTGAAATCGGATTATAAATGCGCCTTTTATGCGGCCAAGACTTTAAATCGAGATATCGGTCTACATGACAGCTATATCCAAATCTGGACCGACTTGGGCCAAGTTGCAGAAAAATTTCGAAGAGCCTAACACAAAGCACTGTCCCAAATTTTGCCGAAATCGGACAATAAATGCGCCTTTTATGGTCCTAAAACCTAAAACCGAGAGATCGGTCTATATGGCAGCTATATCCAAATCTGAACCGATCAGGGCCAAATTGAAGAAAGTTGTCGAAGGGGCTATAAAATCTTCTCCCCAAAGAGCTGTAGCACTACAGTATATAATTGTGGTTTGTGGGGTGGTTTACGGGTAGACCCCCAATACCTTTCATTTGAGCCCTACATTGACGTGGTTGGTTAATATGCCCGATTTGGGGGTGTGTTGGGGTGGTCCCACAAACACTTAGCCCTGATAATATATCAGCATCGTGCTCTACTCTTAAATATCATTTATTTGAACCCCCTATTGCCATTGGCCTCAAAACTGGATACCAAATTGGTTTTCTAATCTCAAATACCATTCAATTAAAACTGTTTTTGCAAAAGTCAGTAAATATGTTTGGTTTAGGGTATGGGCCCTAAAAACTATCACTATCGATTTCCACTCCCTCAAAGACCCAATATTGTCATGATGAGCAAATACGTCCTAGGCAGTTGGCCCCGGTTTCGGGGGATGGGCAGCCGTTCGGTGACTTGGCCCTGAAAATGTATATCAGATTCGTGATCTACTCTAAAATACATCTTATTACAGCCTTTATTTGAGACCCTTATTGCTATTTTAGTAATTTTGTCCTCTTTGGGGGTTGTTTTTATTTAAGCCCCATATTCCCATGGTCGGTAAATAAGTCCTGTGTAGGAAGTGTTTTGGGGAAGGGGTGAACCCTCCGAAACTTTGTCCCAATTTTGGATATAAGATTCGTATTTTACTTGCAAATACCTTCCATTTGAGCCTCATATTGCCATGGTCGGTAAATATGTCCGATTTAGAGGTGTTTTGGGGGTTGGGGAGGTCCCCCAAACACATAGTCCGACAATGGGATAGCAGATACGTTTTCTAATCTTAAATACCTTTCATTAGAGTCCCATATTGTCGTGATTGGTGTATATTTATATTTGGTAGGTTTTGGGTCGGGCGCCCCCCTTTAGGTACCCCATCTGAAGTTTGAATACCAACTTTTTGTTTGTAGGTTACTATAAGAGAGCACACAAAATTTCGCTTAAATCGCACCACCCATCCCCGAGATCTGGCGTTTCTGAAAATTATGGTAAGGGGGAGGGTCCGCTCCCCCTTCAGATATCAAACAAAGTAGTAACCTATTTCCACCACAGGATCTTTATGCACCATAAGTGAAAATTTCAAGAAAATCGGTTCAGTCGTTTCTGAGTCTATAAGGAACACACAAACAAACAAACAAACACAAATTGATGGAGATATACTAATTTCGTCGTTCTGTTTGTAACACCTCGAAATATTCGTCTGAGACCCCATATAGTATATATATTCTTAATCGTCATGACATTTTAAGTCAAATTAGCCATGTCCGTCCGTCTGTCTGTCGAAAGCACGCTATCTTTCGAAGGAGTAAAGCTAGCCGCTTGAAATTTTGTACAAATACTTCTTATTCGTGTAGGTCAGTTGGGATTGTCAATGGGCCATATCGGTCCATGTCTTGATATAGCTGCCCTATAAACCGCCTTCTTGAGCCTCTAGAGAGCGCAATTCTTATCCGATTGGAATGAAATTTTAAACGTGGTGTTTTGGTATCACTTCCAATTACTGCGCTAAGTATGGTTTAAATAGGTCCAAGTTTTGATATAGCTGTTATATAAACCGATCTGGGTTCATGATTTCTTGAGCCAATAGAGCGCACAATTCTCATCCGATTTGACTGAAATTTCGCACGTAGTGTTTTGGTGTCACTTTTAACGAGTGTGTTAAGTATGATTCAAATCGGATCATAATCTGGTATAGCTGCCATATAAACCGATCTGGGTTCATGACTTCTTGAGCCAATAGAGCGCACAACTCTCGTCTGATTTGGCTGAAATTTTGCATGTGGTGTTTTATTATGTCTTGCAATAACCGTGCTTAGTATGGCACAAAAACATAACCTGATATAAACCGATCTTGGGTCTTGCCTTCTTGAGCCTCTAGAGGGGGCAATTCTCATCCGATTTAACTGAAATTTTGCACGTGGTGTTCCGTTATGACTTCCAATAACTGTGTTAAGTATGGTTTAAATTGGTCCATGTTTTGATATAGCTGCCATATAAACCGATCTGGGGTCTTGGCTTCTTGAGCCTCTAGAGGGGGCAATTCTCATCCGATTTGGCTTAAATTTTGCATGTGGTGTTTTGTTATGTCTTACAATAACCGTGATAAGTATGGCACAAATCGGAACATAACGTGATATAGCTGCCATATAAACCGATCTGGAATCTTGGTTTCTTGTGCCTCTAGAGGGCGCAATTCACATCCGATTTGGCAGAAATTTTGTACAACGGCTTCTCTCATGACCTTCAACATACGTGTCTAATATGGTCTGAATCAATCAATAGTTTAATACAGCTCCCATATAAACGTATCTGGATGAAATTATATACTCTGAAGTTTACAGGGACATTCAACACATGAGCCAATTAAGGTCTGAAACCATTTCAAAACCTGATGTAGCTCCCATATAAACCATTCTTCCGATAATACTTCTTGAGGCTCTAGAGGGCGCAATTCTCATCCATACATGCCAAGTATGGACCGAATCAGTCCAAAATCTGTTATAGCTTCCATATAAGCCGATCTGCCTTTTGCACTTCTTGAGCCCCTAGAAGGCGCACTTATTGTCTGTTTTGACTGAAATTTTGCACTACAACTTCTATGACCTTGTGAGCCAAATATGGTCTGGATCGATCCAAGACCGGATATAGTTCCCATATAAACCGATCTACCTATTGCACTTCTTGAGCCCCTAGAAGGCGCAGTTATTATCTGTTTTTGATGAAATTTTACACAAAAACTCCTAGGACCTTCCTCCTATGACCGTGTCAAATATGGTTCGAATCAGTTCAAACTTCGATATAGCTCCCATATAAACCGATCTCTCGCTTATACTTCCTGAGCCTTTGGAGGGCGTAATTCTTTTCCAATTGGGCTGAAATTTTCAACAATGACTGCTGCTGTAACCTACATCATATGTGTCAAGTATGGTCTGAAATAGCTCCAATAGTAGCTATTTCAGGTTATGAACCGATTTAAACCATATTTGCCACGTATGTTGAAGATCATAGTGATAGTTGTACCAAATCAGACAATAACTGCGCCTTCCAGGGCAGGAGATCGGTTTATATGGGAGCTATATCCGGTTTTGGTTATTGACAAATACGATCCATCATAGAGGGTATATAAGATTCGACCCGTTCGAATTTAGTACGCTTTTACTTGTTCATTTTCAAATAGTACGTACACCTAGAGAAGTAAATTTGCACTTATCCCTTCACTTTCTGTTTTACTTTACAGTTTTTTTTTCTGAGTGTATAGGCCTTATTTCTCCATGTTCATTTATGCTCCAGTTCTGGAATTCCTTGCAATCGAAAGCCATTTCAGCATTTCATCCTACTTTTCATCCTACTTTCAACATTGACAATTTAAGGGGGGAACTTGGATTTGTTGTCTCTTTGTTCGCTTCATGAATTCGGAGAGAATGCAATTTAATGGATCGATGGCTATGCAGTCTTTTCTTTCACATGCGACATTTTATTGTCTACACAGGCAGGAGTGTCCTTCTGACCGGAAGTCATTTGTTTTTATGGAAAATCAATTTAGATAAAACGCAAGAAATGGAAATTACAAAAGAATGTACTTAACAGCTGCTTCAGTTTTCTCTTACTGCGACCATAATGGACAGTTTCTCACCATCTGCTGCTTGGATGCATTCCATTGACGGGGGCATATACAGTGCAGGATGTTGGTAATATGACTAAGAGGAGGGGAATTTTTTTATACCCACCACCGACGGATGGGGGTATATTCATTTTGTCACTCCGTTTGCAACACATCGAAATATCCATTTCCGACCTTATAAAGTATATATATTCTAGATCAGCGTAAAAGTCTAAGACGATCTAGCCATGTCCGTCCGTCTGTCTGTTGAAATCACGCTACAGTCTTCAAAAATTGAGATATTGAGCTGAAACTTTGCAAAGAATCATTTTTTGTTCATAAGCAGGTCAAGTTCGAAGATGGGTTATATCGGACTATATCTTGATATAGCCCCCATATAGACCGATCCTCCGATTTAGGGTCTTAGGCCAATAAAAGCCACATTTATTATCCGATTTTGCTGAAATTCGGGTCAGTGAGTTGTGTTAGGCCCCTCAATATCTCTCTTCAATTTGGCCCAGATCGGTCCAGATTTGGATATAGCTGCCATATAGACCGATCCCCCGATTTAGGGTCTTAGGCCCATAAAAGCCGTTTTTACTATCCGATTTTGGGACAGTGAGTTGTCTTAGGCTCTTCGACATCCTCCGTCAATATGGCTCAGATCAGTTCAGATTTGGATATAGCTGCCATATAGACCGATCCTCAAATTTAGGGTTTAGGGTGAGTTGTCTTAGACCTCCGACGTCCTCTGTCAATTTGGCTCAGATCGGTCCAGTTTTGGATATAGCTGCCATATAGACCGATCCTCCGATTTGGGGTCTTAGGCCCATAAAAGCCACATTTATTATCCGATTTTGCTGAAATTTGGGACAGTGAGTTGTGTTAGGCCCTTTAACATCCTCTGTCAATTTGGCTCAGATCGGTCCAGACTTGAATATAGCTGCCATATAGAACGATCCTCCGATTTGGGGTCTTAGGCCCATAAAACACTCATTTATTGTCCGATGTCGCCGAAATTTGGGACAGTAAGTTAGATAAAGCCCCGTGACATACTTCTTGTGCTTTTTTTTTACTTTTACTAGCAGTGCCAAAAAGGGTAAATATCGGTTTATAACCTGATATAGCTGCCATACAAACAGATCTCGGATCTTGGACTCTAGTGGGTGTTGTTATTATCCAATTTGGCTGAAATTGTTGCAAGTGACGTCATATAGCTCCCATATGAACCGATTTCCCGATTATACTTTTTGATCCTGGTTGAAATTTTGTACAATGACTTCTGCCATATCTTTCAATAGTCTGTCAAATATGATTTGAATTGCTTCATAACCTGTTATAGCTCCCACATAAACCAATCTCCCGATATTACTTTTTGAGCCCCTATGGGGCGCTATTCTTAACATTTTGCACAATGAGTTCTCATACAAACCAACTATGTCCCGAATATTCTTGATCGTCATATCATTTTAAGTCGATCTAGCCATGTCCGTCCGTCTGTCGAAAGCGCGCTAACTTTCGAAGGAGTTAAGCTAGCCGCTTGAAATTTTGCACAAATACTTTTTATTAGTGTTGGTCGGTTGGGATTGTAAATGGGCCAAATCGGTCTATGCTTTGATATAGCTGCCATATAAATCGATCTGGGGTCTTGACTTATTCAGCCTCTAGAGGGCGCAATTCTCGCCCGATTTGACTGAAATTTTGCACGTAGTGTTTTGCTATCACTACCAACAACTGCGCTAAATATGGTTCAAATCGGTCCATGTTTTAATATAGCAGTCATATAAACCGATCTTAGGTCTTGACTTCTTGAGCCTCTAGAGGGCGCAATTCTCGTCCGATTTGGCTGAAATTTTACACGTAGTGTTTTGCTATCACTTCCCACAACTGCGCTAAATATGGTTCAAATCGGTCTATGTTTTGATATAGCTGCCATACCACCGATCTTGGGTCTTGATTTCTCGACCCGCTAGAGGGCGCAATTCTCATCCGATTTGACCGAAATTTTGCACGTGGTGTTTTGGTATCACTTCCAACAACTGTGTTTAGTGTGATTCAAATCGGTTCATAACCTGATATAGCTGCCATATAAACCATTCTGGGATCTTGACTTCTTGAGCCTCTAGAGGGCGCAATTGCCATCCGATTTGGTAGAAATTTTGTGCGACGGCTTCTCTCATGGCCTTCAACATACGTGTCTAATATGGTTTGAATTAATCAATAACTTGATACAGCTGCCATATAAACCTATCTTCCGATTTTGTGAGCCCCAACATGGGCGCAATTCTTATCCGAATGAGCTGAAATATTACACACTCATTAATGGTCCGAGTCGGACTATAACTTGATATAGCTCCAATATCATGACAGTTTTTATTCAATATTCTTTGTTTGCCTGAAAGGAGATACCGCGCATAGAACTCGACAAATGTGATCCATGGTGGAGGGTGTATAAGATTCGGCCCGTCCGAACTTAGCAAGCTCTTACTTGTTTATTTTTATGCGTTTCGGTTGAAAAGTTGTATAAAGATTCCTGCCGTATCCTTCAATATGGTTTGAATTGGTTCATAACCAAATATGGTTTGAATTAATTCATAACATGATATAGCTTTAATGTAAACCGATCTCCCGATTTACTTTTTAGCCCCTATGGGGCGCTGTTCTTGACTTCTCATCCAAAACAAATATGGTCCGAATCGGTCTATAACCTGATATAGCTTCGAAGGAACAGCAATTCTTATCCATTAGGGCCTAAGACCGATTTAGAGTCTTAGGCCCATAAACGCCACATTTCGATTTTGCTGAAATTTGGGACAGTGATTTGTGAGATTTGTGATTTTGTGCCCTTCGATATCCTTCGTCAATTTGGCCGAGATCGGTCCTGATTTGGTTTTAGCTGCCATTAGACCGATCCTCCAATTTAGGTTCTTAGGCCCATAAAAGTCACATTTATTATCAGATTTTGCTATAACTTGACATCTTTCGTTAATTTGGTCCAGATCGGACCAGATTTGGATATAGATGCCATATAAACTGATCTCTCGATTTGAGGTTTTGGGCCCATAAAAGGCGCATTTATTGTCCGATGTTGCCGAAATTTGGGACAGTGAGTTGTGTTAGGCCCCTCGACATACTTCTTCAATTTGGCTTAGATCGGTCGAGATTTGGATATAGCTGTCTTATAGACCGATCTCTCGATTTAAGGTTTTAGGCTCATAAAAGGCGTATTTATTGTCCGATGTCGCCGAAATTTGGGACAGTGAGTTGTGTTGGAGCCTCCGCCATCTTTCCTCAATTTGGCCTAAATCGGTCCAGATTTGAATATAGCTGCCATATAGAGCGATTCCTCGATTTAAGGTTTTGGGCTCATTTATTGTCCGATGTCGCCGAAGTTTAGGGCAGTGAGTTAAGTTAAGCCACTCGACATATTTCTGCAAGTTGCTCTAGATCGATCAAGAGATTAACATATAGCTGTCATATAGTCCGATCTCTCGATTTAAGGTTTAGGGCCCATAAAAGGCGCATTTTTAATCCGATTTCTCTGAAATTTGACACAGTGACTTATGTTTGGCTTTTCGACATCCGTGTCGTACAGCCGTTCAGATCGGTTTAGTTTTAGATATAGCTACCAAAAAGACCAAAGAGTTTATTGCTGTTCCCATTCAACGACCAGTGGCTGTGTTTTACTTATTTTTGTTGGTTTTTTTTTTCGAACATTTATATGTTCATGGTACTTACTTGAAATGGTGCGAAATGTTGACATATACGTTCCAAAGAGTATACACAATGGCAATAGGAATGTAAAAACTAACGTAAATGTTGCGTAAAGCTGCTCCTGCCATTCGGCTGTATAAAAGCCATGTGTCACACATTGATAGAATTCCTCCACGAAGGGACCACGGGCCACATGAAATATAAAGAACTGTAAATAAACACAAACAAAAATAACAACAACAAATAGAGACAGATAATAATAAAGTGGGCAGTACGAATGTTTAGACAATGAAAATGTTGCAGGGCTATTAAAGTTTGAGCAGTTTTGAAAGGGCCTCAAGGAATTATTATACCAAACTCTCCCTCGCTCTGTGTGCATGGTTGGGTGAAGCTTAAAAGCCAAGTAATTCGCAGCTGGGGGACGGAAGACATTTCAACAGGCATTAGTAGCTTAAACCCAAATGTCCATATAACAATTCTTAGCACTTTAATACATTTTATTCGTAGCGCAAATATTTACTGGCAAATACTACTTCGCTTTTCTACATTGCCTTTTCAGATATCCCTTGAAGATGCTTAACAAACAAATTTTACAAATCCAAAAGACTCCGAGCTTGAAATGAAAAGCAGCAACATTAAAACATAAAAATTTTAGGGAAATTTTTCGTAGTGGAACTTTTATTGAAAAATTGTTTTTAGAGAAACTGTTATTAATGGGACAACACACCACAAACTTTCAATAATTTTGTTTTTTTTGGGAAATATTGGGTTGCCCAAAAAGTAATGCGGATTTTTCATATAGTCGGCGTTGACAAATTTTTTCACAGCTTGTGACTCTATAATTGCATTCTTTCTTCTATCGGTTATCAGCTGTTACTTTTAGCTTGCTTTAGAAAAAAAAGTGTAAAAAAACTATATTTGATTAAAGTTTATTCTAAGTTTTATTAAAAATGCATTTACTTTCTTTTAAAAAATCCGCAATTACTTTTTGGGCAACCCAATATATCATTGAAATTCCAAAAAAAAAAATTTAAAGGATTTTGTCCTAAGGATAGATTTTTTTAAATTTTATTAAAATTTTGTGTTAAGAAAAATTTCATAAACATTTCGTCTTTAACACATGTCATTAAAGTTTTGTCTTTGCAAATAAAATATAGGTTTGTCAATAAAAGTCTGTCTTTAAAAATTGCTTTGAAATATTGTCCTAAAAATGACATTGACGTTCTGCGTTTCGAAAATTTTTTATTTATTTATTTATAAAAAAAAGTGTGTAAGTATATAACACACTGCTACAACAACAACATAATCATTATAAAGCAAAACAAGTAAGAGCGTGCTAAGTTCGGCCTGGCAGAATCTCATATACCCTCCACCATGGATCGCATATGTCGAGTTCTATGCGCGGTAACTCTTTTTAGGCAAACAAAGAATATTGGATAAGGACTGTTATGCTATTGGAGCTATATCAAGTTATAGTCCGATTCGGACCATAAATGAATGCTGAACATTGTAGAAGTCATTGTGTAATATTTCAGTTCATTCGGGTAGGAATTGCGTCTTGCAGGGGCTCAAGAAGCAAAATCGGGGGATAGGTTTATATGGGAGCTGTATCAAGCTACTGATCGATTCAGACCATATTCGACATGTATGTTGAAGGTCATGAGAGAAGCTGTTGTACAAAATTTGTGCCAAATCGGATGAGAATAGCGCCCTCTAGAGGCTCATGAAATCAAGATCGCAGATCGGTTTATATGGCAGCTATATCAGGTTATGTACGGATTCGAGTTATACTTAGCACAGTTATTGGAAGCCATAACAAAACAACTCATGCAAAATTTCATTCAAATCGGATGAGAATTGCGCCCTCTAGAGGCTCAAGAAGTCAAGACCCAAGATCGGTTTATATGGCAGCTATATCAAAACATGGACCGATTTGGCCCATTTACAATCTCAACCGACCTCTTGATTAAAGTTATTGCGCCCTAAAAGGCGCATTTATTGTCGATTTTGGTGAAATTTAGGACAGTGGTTTGCGTTAGGCCCCTTGACATCTGTCTGTAATTTGGCCCAGATCGTTCCAGATTTGAATATAGCTGCCATATAGACCGATCTCTCGGTTTAAAGTCTTGGCATTTACGTATTTTATGGATTTCGCTGAATTTTGACACAGTGATTTATGTTAGGCTTTTCGACTTTTGTGTCCGTTATGGTTCACGTGGGACTATATTTGGATGTAGCTGCCAAAAAGAGCAATATTTTGTTCTACAAAATTGAACTGTGACTTGTATTTATTGGTTGCCCAAAAAGTAATTGCGGATTTGTTAAAAGAAAGTAAATGCATTTTTAATAAAACTTAGAATGAACTTTAATCAAATATACTTTTTTTACACTTTTTTCTAAACCAAGCTAAAAGTCACAGCTGATAACTGACAGAAGAAAGAATGCAACTACAGAGTCACAAGCTGTGAAAAAATTTGTCAACGCCGACTATATGAAAAATCCGCAATTACTTTTTGGGCAACCCAATTTAAGGCCATTAAATGTAAGTGACGAATTTGGTCCAAACCGGACCATATTTCGATATAGCTGTTGTGGGTGCATAAATTATGCATTTTTCAACGGATTTTGATGAAAGATTGATGGAGGTGGTGAGTATCCAAAGTTCGACCCGTTCGAACTTAATGCCTTTTTACTTGTTTTATCGCTCAAAATGTCAAACAAAAAATTTTCTCAAAATTCTCAGGAGGGAGATTTTTGGAAACCATGTTAGAGTTTTTCTTTTTTTTTTTTGGTGGTTTCAATATTTTTGCCGAATCTTATATACCCTCCACCAGGTATATCAAGTTATTGAACGATATAGACCGTACTTTTCATGTCTGTTAGAAGTCATGAAAAACCATAAAAAACACCTCGAGTTATTTCTGTCCGTCCGTCTGTCTGTCGAAAGCACTCTAACTTCCGAAGAAGTAATGCTAGACGCTTGAAATATTTTTTATTAGTGTAGATAGGTTAGGCTTATAAATGGGCCAAATCGGTCCATGTTTTGATATAGCTGCCATATAAACCGATCTTGGGTCTTGACTTCTCGAGCCCCTGAAGAGCGCAATTCTCATCCGATTTGACTGAAATTTTGCACGTAGTGTTTTGGTATTACTTCCAACAATTGTGGCAAGTACGGTTTAAATCAGTTCATAACCTGATATAGCTGCCATATAAACCGATCTTGGGTCTTGACTTCTTGAGCTTTTAGAGGGCGCAATACTTATCCGATTTTGCTGTAATTTTGCACGTAGTGTTTTGATGTCACTTCCAACCACTGTGCCAAGTACGGTTTAAATCGGATAATAGCCCGATATAGCTGCCATATAAACGCATTTTGGACGTTGAGCCTATAGAGGGCGCAGTTGTTATTTAATTTGGCTGAAATTTTGAACATAGGCTTCTCCCGCGACCTTCAACATATATTTTAAATATGGTCTGAATCGATCTATAGCTTGATACAGCTTGATACATACAGGGTGGCTGATGAATATTGCTACAATGATGAATATTGCTACATTTTTTTTTCGGTGTATGGAATACATTTTTCTTTTATTCATGTTAAATTAAATTATTAAATTAATTATTAAATTATTATTAATTAAATTAATTAATTAATTAATTAAATTAATTATTAAATTATTATTATTAAATAGAAAAAAAGTTATTACATTTTTTTTTGGTAGCGGCTTTCATCAGCCACCCTGTATATCCCGACCTACCGATTTTCCTTCTTAAGCCCCTACAAGGTGCAATTCTAATCCGAGTGGACTGAAATATTACGCAATGACTTCTGCAAAGCATACAAATCATTTATGGTCCGAATCAGACTATAACTTAATATAGCTCCTATAGCATTAGCAGTCCTTATACATTATTCTTTGTTTGCCTATAAAGAGATACCGCGCAAAGAACTCGACAAATGCTATCCATGGTGGAGAGTATATAACATTCGGCCCGGCCGAACTTAGCACGCTTTCAATTGTTTTAGATTAAAAGTCACTGTAGACAACACAAAAGATAGTAGTCCGTGAAAACATTCTGAGTACGATTATGCTAGAAAATATCAAACTTTGCAATGGCAATGTCAGATTGCAACACTGGCTAAGCTTGGTGTTGCTTAGGCCAGAAACTTATATAGCAGCCCTCGCACCCATTGCAATTTGATAAAGCCATCATATCATAGTGAATTAAATTTTGAATGGAATAAGGAATCTAAGGATTCTTCACATAATATTTATCAAATGCATTGGACACTACCATTTAGAAAACTATGTTATGACTATTTATCCATATCCCCGTATGTATGTGGGAGTGGTTGTGAACTCTGTCAGCTAATTGGTCACTGCGGGTTACAGCTATTTCTTGTAAGTAATTGACCAAAGCATTCAAGGACCATAACGGGCAAACACATTGGATGCGAAAGTGGGTTATTTGTGCCCTATTTGTCATTGCGGTATGGTTCTTGCACATTTCTACACCTCCACCTTACGGTTACCACATACCTTGGCATTGGTGGTTTACTTTGTCAGCCAACTGGTTACTGCTAGTTACGCTTTATTCTCGAGTCTATCAGGAAAGTGAAGAGATGTTTGATTTTGGGTTTTTTTTTTACAAAATGCACGCTATTTACACAATATTGATATAATTTTGTTTTTTGTATTGTTATAGCCTCCACCAGAGGTCTGGGGTACATTAAGCTTGTGAGTTAGTATGTCCGCCTACGACGCTGAACGCCTGGGTTCGCATACTGGCAAGACCATCAGAAATAATTTTCAACGGTGGTTTTCTCCTCCTAATGCTGGCAACATTTGTGAGGTACTATGCAATGTAAAACTTCTCCCTTCAAAGAGGTGTCGCACTGCGGCACGCCGTTCGGACTCGGCTATAAAAAGGAGGTCCCTTATCATTGAGCTTAAAACTTAAATCGGACTGCACTCATTGATATGTGAGAAGTTTGCCCCTGTTCCTTAGTCGAATGTTTATGGGCAAAACTTGCAAATTTAAGAGGGATATCGAAGAGCCTAACACAACTCACAGTCCAAAATTTCAGCGAAATCGAACAATAAATGCGCCTTTCATGGGCCTAAGACCTTAAATCGAAAAATCGTTCTATATGGAAGCTGTATCCAAATCTGAACCGATGAAGGCCAAATTGACGAAGGATGTCGAAGGGTCTAACACAACTCACAGTCCAAAATTTCAGCGAAATCGAACAATAAATGCGCCTTTTATGGGCCTAAGACCTTAAATCGAGAGATCGGCCTATATGGAAGCTGTATCCAAATCTGAACCGATCTAGGCCAAATTGACGGAGGATGTCGAGGGGCTTAACACAACTCTCTGTCCCAAATTTTAGCAAAATCGGATAATAAATGTGACTTTTATGAGCCTAAGACCCTAAATCGGAGGATCGGTCTATATGGCAGCTATATCCAAAACTGAACCGATCTGGGCCAAATTGACGAAGATTGTCGAGGGGCCTAACACAACTAACTGTCCCAAATTTCAGCAAAATCGGATAATAAATGTGGCTTTTATGGACCTGACACCCTAAATCGGAGGATCGGTCTAGATGGCAGCTATATCCAAATCTGGACCGATCTGAGTCAAACTAAAAGAGGATTCGCAGGGCCTAACACAACTCTCTGTCCCAAATTTCAGTAAAATCGGATAATAAATGTGACGTTTATGGGCCTAAGACCCCAAATCGGAGGATCGGTCTATATGGCAGCTATATCCAAATCTGGACCAATCTGAGCCAAATTCAGGAGGAATATCGAAGGGATAATAATAAATAATAAATGTGGCTTTTATGGGCCTAAGACCTTAAATCGAAAAATCGTTCTATATGGAAGCTGTATCCAAATCTGAACCGATGAAGGCCAAATTGACGAAGGATGTCGAAGGGTCTAACACAACTCACAGTCCAAAATTTCAGCGAAATCGAACAATAAATGCGCCTTTTATGGGCCTAAGACCTTAAATCGAGAGATCGGCCTATATGGAAGCTGTATCCAAATCTGAACCGATCTAGGCCAAATTGACGGAGGATGTCGAGGGGCTTAACACAACTCACTGTCTCAAATTTCAGCAAAATCGGATAATAAATGTGGCTTTTATGGCCCTAAGACCCTAAATCGGAGGATCGGTCTCGATGGCAGCTATATCGAAATCTGAACCGATCTGAGCCAAATTCAGGAGGGCTATCGAAGGGCCTCACGCAACTCAATGTCCCAAATTTAGGCGACATCGTACAATAAATGCGCCTTTTTTGGTGCCAATACTTTAAATCGAAAGATTGTTTTATATGGCAGCTATATCCAAATCTGGACCGATCTGGGCCAAATTGACGAAGGATGTCGAAGGGTCTAACACAACTCTCTGTCCCAAATTTCACCAAAATCGGATAATAAAAGCCTAAAAACCCTAAATCGAAGGATCGGTCTAGATGGCAGCTATATCCAAATCTGGACCGATCTGAGTCAAACTAAAAGAGGATCTCGCAGGGCCTAACACAACTCTCTGTCCCAAATTTCAGTAAAATCGGATAATAAATGTGACGTTTATGGGCCTAAGACCCTAAATCGAGAGATTGGTCTATATGACAGCTATATCAAGATATAGTCCGATATAACCCATCTTCGAACTTAACCTGCGTTTAGACAAAAAAAGAATCTGTGCAAAATTTCAGCTCAATATTTCCATTTTTGAAGACTGTAGCGTGATTTCGACAGACAGACGGACGGACATGTTTAGATCGTCTTAGATTTTTACGCTGATCAAGAACACTTTATAGGGTCGGAAATGGATATTTCAATGTGTTGCAAACGGAATGACAAAACGAATATACCCCCATCCTTCGGTGGTGGGTATAAAAAACTTTCAACTTAAAATCAGCAGAGAGCGTTGGCTGATATCAACAGGCTTATTTTCCTGGGTGCATAAAAGCCCATCTCCCGTTAAGCCTTCTAAGGAACCTTTTAACATTTAGTTGTTGCTTGGTTTGGCAGAAATTTGGTACATAAAGTGCAACTAATTTAAGTTTGAGCAAACTTGTCGCAGAACCCAACAACATGGGTTCGCAACATTCGGACCTGTCGAACTTAGAACGCTTTCACTTGTGAAGTCTGTTAAGATAATTTACAAACACATGTGCATTGTTGTCTACACATATACAGATGGATAGATTTCAGCCAATACAATCTTATGAAACCGCGTAGAACAACCATTGTGCTGTCTTTGGTATACCAAGTATATCAGCAGTTATTAAATGAACGTTTCCATGTTGACAATTAATTCGGCTGTATGTGAGTTTGGTAACCAACTGGACAAATAAACTCGGTGTTTGTCTTCACAATTTTGAATGTTTTTGGGGCATAATATTTTGAAATTGAAACACAGCTCGCCGCGTTTGAAGCCACAAAGCGGATGATGGAGACAAAAGAAAATTTATTTTCCATCAGCATTAATTGGGCGATGATGGTGTCTGGATGCAGTGCGAAATGTTGTATGTGGCGAAATGTGGGCAAACACAAATGTTCGCGGTGTTCACCTAAAAGGGCCAGAAGCGGCGGGGAGGCACCAGCATGCATGACATGTGGCTTTAAGCTATTTTTGCTATTGCGCAGCGAAATATTTGTTTTTTTTTATAAATATTTGAGACAAAATGTTAGAACGCCACATTTTTTTCATAGGCATACGAAATACGTTATGTGGCACAGAAAGAATGAAACACTGACAGAGAGACATAAAATCAGTTGGATTCATTCATCTCTTACATGGAAAATTATGAAGAAAAAAATTGGAAAAGTGTATCAAAAGTGTCTATTGTGTTGGAATTAGGTAAAAGTCACATTATCATGTTACCCAATTTAGCTGAAATTTAGAACCGTGGGTTGTTTTCAGCTCGTCGACATCAGTGCATGTATTGGGGGAAAGCATTTTAAGCTTTCTGTTCCTAGAAATTGGTAACTACATGCTTATATGCTCTCACTGAATGCCAATGTTTATATGATTGGGTATACCCACCACCATAGGATGGGGGTATACTAGTCTAGTCATTGCGTTAGTAACACCTTGAAATACACCCCATAGAGTTGATAGATTCTGAATAGTCTCTTGCGATGTCCGTCCGTCCATCTGTCGAAATCATCAAATTTGCCTAGGTCGTGGGGGTTTGCAAATGGGGCATATCGGTTCAGATTGGTTGCCCAAAAAGTAATTGCGGATTTTTCATATAGTCGGCGTTGACAAATTTTTTCAACGGCTTGTGACTCTGTAATTGCATTCTTTCTTCTGTCAGTTATCAGCTGTTACTTTTAGCTTGCTTTAGAAAAAAACGTGCGCGAAATTTTGTTTACATTTGTTCGTTTGGCGTCAATTTTAATATGGAGCCCACAAAGGAGCATTTTCGTCATATTTCACTTTATTATTTCCGTAAAGGAAAAAACGCGGAGCAGGTTGTTAAAAAGTTACGAGATGTGTATGGTGATAAAGCCTTAAAAGGAAGACAGTGTCAAAATTGGTTTCGCAAATTCCGTTCTGGAGATTTTTCACTTAAAGATGAGCCACGTTCAGGTCGGCCAAATGAAGTTGATGATGACCAAATCAAAGCATTAATCGAATTGGATCGTCATGTAACTGAGCGTGAGATAGGAGAGAAGTTAAATATACCAAAATCAACCGTTCATTATCACATAAAAAGTCTTGGACTGGTGAAAAAGCTGGATATTTGGGTACCACATGTATTGAAAGAAATTCATTTAACAAACCAAATCAACGCTTGTGATATTCACCTTAAACGCAAAGAATTCGATCCGTTTTTAAAACGAATCATAACTGGAGATGAAAAATGGATTGTTTACACAACAACGTTAGTCGAAAACGATCATGGTCCATAGTGATCATGGTGAACCAGCTCAAACCACTTCAAAGGCTGATATCCACCAAAAGAAGGTTATGCTGTCTGTTTGGTGGGATTGGAAGGGTGTGGTATATTTTGAGCTGCTTCCAAGGAACCAAACGATTAATTCGGATGTTTACTGTCAACAATTGAACAAATTGAATACAGCCATCAAGGAGAAGCGACCAGAATTGGTCAATCGTAAAGGTGTCATATTCCACCAGGACAACGCTAGATCGTACACATCTTTGGTTACTCACCAAAAACTGAGCGAGCTTGGCTGGGAACTTTTGATGCATCCACCCCTGATAGCCCTGACCTTGCACCATCAGACTACCATTTATTTCGATCTTTGCAGAACTCCTTAAATTGTGAAACTTTCGGCAATGATGAGGCTATAAAATCGCACTTGGTTCAGTTTTTGCAGATAAAGCCCCGAAGTTCTATGAACGTGGTATACTAAATTTGCCAGGAAGATAGCAAATTTAGAAGAGTTGCCGGGAAAAGAAATCGACAATGCGATCCATGGTGAAGGGTATATAAGATTCGGCCCGGCCGAACTTAGCACGCTTTTACTTGTTATACCCACCACCGTAGGATAGGGGTATATTCATTTAGTCATTTCGTTTACAACACATCGAAATACCAATTTCCGACCCTACAAGGTATACATATTTCGGATCGTCATAAAATTCTAAGACGATTTAACGATGTCCGTGTGTCTGCCCGTCTGTCCATCCGTCTGTTGTAATCACTCTAGAGCCTTCAAAAATTAAGATTTTGAGCTGAAATTTGGCACAGATACGTCTTTTTGATGCACGCTGGTTAGGTTCTTGAACGGGCCAAATCGGACCATATTTTGATATAGCTGCTATATAGACCGATTTTCCGATAAAGGGTCCAAGGCCCAAAAACTTAATTTTTCTTCCGATTTCGCTGAAATTTGAAACAGCGGGTTATTTAAAGCCCCCCGATATCCGACCCAAACATGGTACAGATTGGACCATATTTAGATATAGCTGTCATATAGACCGATCTCCCGATAAAGGGTCTAAAGGCCATAAAAGCTTTATTTATTACCCGATTTCACTGAAATTTGAAACAGTGGGTTATTTTAAGCCTCCTGACATCTGACAAAAATATGGTTCAGATCGGACTATATTCAGATATAGCTGCCATATAGACCGATATCCCGATAAAGGGTCTAAAGGCCATAAAAGCTTTATTTATTACCCGATTTCACTGAAATTTGAAACAGTGGGTTATTTTAAGCCTCCTCCAAACATGGTACAGATTGGACCATATTTAGATATAGCTGTCATATAGACCGATCTCCCGATAAAGGGTCTAAAGGCCATAAAAGCTTTATTTATTACCCGATTTCACTGAAATTTGAAACAGTGGGTTATTTTAAGCCTCCTGACATCTGACAAAAATATGGTTCAGATCGGACTATATTCAGATATAGCTGCCATATAGACCGATATCCCGATAAAGGGTCTAAAGGCCATAAAAGCTTTATTTATTACCCGATTTCACTGAAATTTGAAACAGTGGGTTATTTTAAGCCTCCTCCAAACATGGTACAGATTGGACCATATTTAGATATAGCTGTCATATAGACCGATCTCCCGATAAAGGGTCTAAAGGCCATAAAAGCTTTATTTATTACCCGATTTCACTGAAATTTGAAATAGTGGGTTATTTTAAGCCTCCTGACATCTGACAAAAATATGGTTCAGATCGGACTATATTCAGATATAGCTGCCATATAGACCGATATCCCGATAAAGGGTCTAAAGGCCATAAAAGCTTTATTTATTACCCGATTTCACTGAAATTTTAAACAGTGGGTTATTTTAAGCCTCCTGACATCTGACAAAAATATGGTTCAGATCGGACTATATTCAGATATAGCTGCCATATAGACCGATCTCCCTATAAGGGGTCTGAAAGCAATAAAATCTTTATTTGTTACCCGATTTTCCTGAAATTTGAAACAGTGAGTAGGTTAAGGTCTCCCAACTTGCTTTGCTTTAATTGGCTATGACAGAATATTTGTTCCACTAGCCGAATGTAGAATAGCGTTCCAAGCGCCTCGATCTTGTGCTCTCATTCTAAAATCTCTGACACCAAGTTTCGAGGTGTCTTCCACAACTTGATCTTTCCATCGGGCTTTTGGTCTTCCCGGTTTGCGTGTACCACCGTGTTTGCCTTCAAAAGACTTCTTTGCTGGAACTTCTTCATCCATTCTGACAACATGACGTAGCCAACGCAGCTGTTGTATTTTGATGCGTGTAACTATGCTATCGTCGTCATGCAGCTCATACAGCTCGTGGTTCATAAGTCGCCTATATTCTCCGTTAACGCAAACTGGTCCATATATCTTACGAAGAATCTTTCTCTCAAATACTCCAAGCACTGCCTCATCTGCTTTTACAAGTACACATGCTTCAGAACCATATAACAACACGGGTAGTAACAGTGTCTTGTATGGTGTAATCTTTGTCTGTCGAGAGGTGGACTTGTTTCTAAACTGCTTCCAAAGTAGCATCAGTTTGCCAGCATTATTCTTCCCTTTATCTCAAAACTGGTGCCATTCGAGGTAGATAAACTTACTGACTATCTCAAAGTTGTGGTTCCCAACATTCTCCATTTTCTTTATCTGCTCGGTTGTGCAAGGGAGTTGGACCATTCATTTCGTCCTATCTCCATTAACTGTCATACCCATTTTCACTGACTCTCTTTCGATTCTTTCAAAGGCTGCAGTTATTACTTGCGGTGACCGACCTATGATATCGATATCGTCGGCATAGGCGAGTAGCATGTGCTCTCTTGTGATTAGTGTGCCATATCTATTCACATCTGCATCTCTTATAATCTTCTCCAGCAGGATATTAAAAAGATCACACGATAGGTTGTCTCCTTGTCCGAAATCTCGTTTGGTATAAAATGGTTCGCAGAGATTCTTTCCTATTTTTACTAAGGAACGCGTATCAGCAAGTGTCATCCTGCAGAGTCTTATTAATTTTGCAGGGATACCAAACTCAGACATGGCTTCCAATACCTTTGAACGTAAAGGAGTATCGAAGGTGGCTTTGGAGTCAACAAAGAGATGGTGGGTGTTGATTTGTCCTTCTCGGGTCTTTTCCAGGATTTGGCGCAGTGTGAATATCTGGTCCAGGGTGGATTTTCCTTGTCTAAAGCCGCATTTATAGGGCCCAATTATCTCATTGAGTTTAGGTTTTAGTCTTTTACAGAGTACGCTCGAGAGTATCTTGTATGCGATGGGGAGGAGACTTATTCCTCTGTAGTGGGCACATTCCGCCTTGTCTCCTTTCTTGTGTATGGGACATAGTATGCTAAGGTTCCAATAATCGGGTATGCGTTCTTCTAGCCAGATTGCGCAGATAAGCTGAGCCTCCGCCTCCGGTCTTAAATAGTTCAGCGGGTAACCCGTCGGCTTCTGCTGCCTTGTTGTTCTCAGTCAGGTCAGTCATTCTATACCATCATCATTGATTGGTTCTGCGGTATCTTCTTCGCCGCCAACGTCGAACACTAGTAGTTGGGTAAAAAGTTCTTTCCATATCCTCAGCATGCTATCTGTGTCAGTTACCAGATTTCCTTCTTTGTCTCTGCAGGAGGATGTGCCTGCACCAAAGGCATCGGTTTGATGTTTAATTCTTTGGTAGACTTCTGGACTTCATTCTGACACCTGTATACCTCAATTCGCTCACACTCACGTCTTTCCATTCCCTTCTTCTCTCTGCGGAATAGACGTTTTTTCTCTCTCCTTTTCTCCCGATACCCCTCCTTCAGCGTTGCTACTGATTGCAGGGTTGCTCTATGTGCCGCGTTTTTGGCTTCAGTAGCATATCGACACTCTTGGTCGTACCATGGGTTTCTTGGGGGAGGTTTCCGGTACACAAGTACGAATTTCGCGGCATTTTCTATGGAGTGGGCAATGGTTTGCCCAAAAAGTAATTGCGGATTTTTCATATCGTCGGCGTTGACAAATTTTTTCACAGCTTGTGACTCTGTAATTGCATTCTTTCTTCTGTCAGTTATCAGCTGCTACTTTTAGCTTGCTTTAGAAAAAAAGTGTAAAAAAGTATATTTGATTTAAAGTTCATTCTAAGTTTTATTAAAAATGCATTTACTTTCTTTTAAAAAATCCGCAATTACTTTTTGGGCAACCCAATATCATCGGAACAAGGATTGCTTTCATCAAGCACTTGGGTCAGTCGAGTGGAGTATGCCGCTGCCATTTGTTGTGTTTGCAGCTTTTCAATGTCCAGCTTCCGTGCAGTGTCAGATCTTGCTTTCCTCGCCATGTTCAAACGGGTGCGAACCTTTGCTGCAACAAGGTAATGATCCGAATCTATATTCGCTCCACGGATCGATCGTACATCTAACACGCTGGATGAATGCCTTCCATCTATCACAACATCCGACCTAAATATGGTTCTGATCCGACTATATTTTTAGATATAGCTGCCATATAAACCGATCTCCCGATAAAGGGTCTGAAGCCCATAAAAGCCTTATTTATTATCCGATTTCGCTGAAATTTGAAACGGTGAGTAGGTTAAGATCTCCCAACATCCGACCTAAATATGGTTCTGATCCGACTATATTTTTAGATATAGCTGCCATATAAACCGATCTGCCGACAAGGGGACTGAAGGCCATAAAAGCTTTATTTTTTAACCGATTTCGCTGAAATTTGAAACGTTGAGTTTTTCTGAGCCTCACGATATCCGACCTCAATATGGTTCAGATCGGTTCATAATTGGATATATCTGCCAAAGAGACCAATATTTTGTTCTCCAATTTTCACCGGATTGTGACGTAATGGGATTTACATATAGACCCGAGGTGGTGGGTATCCAAAGTTCGGCCCAGCCGAACTTAGCACGCTTTTACTTGTTTTAATGTACAACCTTTTGGCTGACAAATTTCTTTTCTTTTCGCATCAATGCTGTACTAATGAAATCTTTTGTGAAGTTGTATGGGGAGAAACATTGTTGTGTTTGCCAGCAGTTTTCCCGATATTATTCCATAGTTTTGTCCGAAAGGCAGCAGTTTCGTTGGAATTCACTGTATTTGCAATTCAATATGTATTTTATTGGAATAACAGGAATTCTACCTTCCATTATTACTGTCTTGTTTGTCCAGTTTGGGAGAATTGAATCAACAGTTACTCCCTAAGGGTCGTCCATCATGCTTGCTGATAGAAAATTGCTTTCATGTTGATGATGAGGACGACGGCAATGAGGACGATGAGGGCGATGACAATGATTACGGTTACAAAGCCATTAGTCTTTCATGGAGACACCTTTAAACGTTGAAAGATATTTCTTTGTACCGGTGCCCAAATTTAGGTGCGTTCAAAATCCATATCAAGTTTCCCCTGTGTTTGCGTTTTAAACTGTTTTGTGCCTGGGTATTTATGGAAGTTGGCAAATGTTTGAGAAGCAGGCAAGCACCTACACATGTTTATTTTTATGCCAAGGAATTTTGAAAGTTCAGAATGAAAATGTATTTGTTCTTGAAATAGAAAATTTAATTAGACTTTGTTACATTTCATTTGAATACACGAATGAAATATTACATCTCATAAATAAATGAAAAGTGGTTGTGTTGAAGAGCATCGCAATTTTCTAAGCAAATAGAAATTATGCTAAAAAATTTCCAATTGTATTGTAATACAGCAATAACTCTAGAAAGTTCATATTCAATAAAGTTTTTCTACGAATATTGCATCAGAAAAATAGTTGGAAGACTACACCCACAGGCAACTTTATAACAAACGTGCTCATTTCAGAACCATAAGGTATTGAAAGTAGAGCAACACCGTCAGGGATCAAAGCAATATCGCATGGAGTGGATGAAATATGAAATGATTACTTTTTTATACCCTCAACCATAGGATGGGGGTATACTATTGGGTTGCCCAAAAAGTAATTGCGGATTTTTTAAAAGAAAGTAAATGCATTTTTAATAAAACTTAGAATGAACTTTAATCAAGCTAAAATTAACAGCTGATAACTGACAGAAGAAAGAATGCAATTACAGAGTCACAAGCTGTGAAAAAATTTGTCAACGCCGACTATATGAAAAATCCGCAATTACTTTTTGGGCAATCCAATATAAAGTAATCTCTAAAAAGAAAATTTTAAGTTAGGAATTCCGTGTTACTTACATAATCCTTAATTGTTTTCAATGCCACTCCCCTAAGTTGGTTCATGTCTGATGTTGTGTCTCCTCCTAAGTACCGGTATCTGTTGGACGCGAAAGCCGGGCAATGACAAGGAATAGGCTTCATCTTCCCCGCAGGCCCTACACATGCTATCACTTGCCGCACCGTTTTTACATAAGTGAGCTCGAAGTCCTATGTGTCCCGTTATGATACCAATAGCTATACTGACCTCCTTCTTGCTTCCTTTCACTAATAGCCTCGTCTTCTCACGATCTGGATCCCCCCATAGGATTTTCGCCGTTCTACCGACCGTTTCGCTGTTCCACAATGTTTTATGCGCATTCGCCGCCCACTCCCTTAACTCGGACTTCGTCGACGCGAAAGGTTAACCCGAAACCAAGTTTATTGACGGCAGTTCTCTGGTCTTCACCGCCAAATTGTCTGCCCTTTCATTACCCCCCTACCTCCGTTATGGCCCGGCACCCAAATGATGCGGATTTTGCCATCCTCCGAGAAGGCGTTAATCTTCTTACAATGCAAGAGTGCTCGTGACCTTACCGTCCTGGTTGTTATTGCCCTATACTGACCTCCTTCTTGCTTGCTTTCACTAACAGCCTCGTCTTCTCACGATCTGGATCCCGCTACAGGATTTTCGCCGTCCTACCGACCGTTTCGCTGTTCCACAATATTGCATGCGCATTCGTAGCCCACTCCCTTAACTCGGACTGCGACGACCCGAACGTCTGCCTTTCATTACCCCCTTATTCCGTTATGGCCCTGCACCCAAATGATGCAGATTTTGCCATCCTCAGAGAAGGCGTTAATCTTCTTACAATGCGAGAGTGCTCGTGACCTTACCGTCCTGGTTGTAATTGCCCCTACGGTAATTTTACTGTCCGTAAAGAGGTTCACACTCGACGTCCTTGCGTTAGCACCACACCACTTTAGGCTTTCCGTGATCATCCGGATCTCCGCCTGCAGGACCGTATTATGGTCAGGCAGTCTAAAACAGATCTCAGTCCCTGGGTTTTCATTATAAACCCCCAGGCCCACTCTGTCCTCTAGCTTAGATCCGTCCGTGTAACATGATCTTCCAGATGGCAATACTAGGGTTCCGTCAATCCAAGACTGTGCCGATGGCGGCAGTGCCTCGCGCTCGCCTTCAAGGTTCATCTCCGGTTCATCTCGATTGGAACCTCTCCACTTCCTTCTAGGTTTCCTATCGTCGCCTCGATTATACCACGATGGTATGAGCTGCTCCCATCCTTAATCGATTCTCCCATCGCCTTAAGTCTCATAGCCATAGTGGCTGCCTCACACTCAAATCTGTATATCAATGGGTAGGATATCTAGAATAGTCTCCAGTGCCCTAAGTGGGCGTCGTGCCCATCGCTCTGCCTTTGCCAAGACAACATGTTCTCTGAACCTTATGTTGGACTTTTTCTCCATAGCAGTCCACCAAACTACTGAGGCGTAAGTAAGTATTGGTCTAATCACGCTCCAGTAGAGCCAGTGGACTATCCTAGGATTCAGGCTCCATTTCGAGCCTACGGCTCGTCTACATAGTGCCCAACATCTGTGAACCTTCTCAGTACGCTCCTGAATGTGACACTTCCAATTCAGTTTCCTGTCCAAGATCACACCTAAGTATTTGACCTTGTCAGATATGGAAATCGTCTTATTGAGGAAACGTGGTGTGTTAAACTGGCCCACCTTCGTCTTCCTCGTGAACAGGCATATGTCAGTCTTCTCTGGGTAAACATTGAGACCCCTGGGTCTAGACCAGTCATATGCCATATGCAAGACCCTTTCGGCCCTTGTGCATAGCTCGTTCGGATTCTTACCCCTTTAAAAGTATTATAGCTGCGTAGGAGACGGGTTCAAATCCCTCTTCAGCCAGCATCCGTAATAGGTCATTTATGGTGGTCACCCATAGGAGTGCTGATAAAATGCCCCCCTGTGGAGTGCCCTGTGCCACTTTCTCCTTTATATTTATGTCTTGGGACACACAATTTATCCACCTGTACCTTAACATATGGTTTGTCCAGTCTCTAAGGACCGGGTCCACCCGGTACTGATCTAAGGATTGGATCAGTGTGTCAGTCCGCAGCCCCCTCGATGTCAATGCATACCGCCAGGGTGTGCGTTTTGGTATCGAAGGATTCTTCTATTTTATGCACAACCTCGTGCATGGCAGTGTTCACCGACCTTACCTTGACATAGGCATGATGTTTGTATTTGAGCAGTTCGCTGGATGTCATACTCTTTATCATGGTGTCGACAATACGTTCCATGGTTTTGAATAGAGAGGACGTAAGGCTTATGGGTCTGTAGGCCTTTGGTGTCGCATAACTTGCCTTGCCGGGCTTAGGTATAAACACCACCCTTGCCTGCTGCCAGGCTTTCAGAGTATATGAAAGTTCTAGGCACGCTGTGAAAATTTTGACCAGACGAGGCGTTTATTACATTTCAAAATATTCGTCCAAGTCCCCATAAAGTTGATCTAGCAATATCCACCCGTCTGTCCGTCCGTCCGTCCGTCTGACGAAAGCACGCTTTCGAAGAAGTAAAGCTAGGCTTGAAATTTTGCACAAATTTTGATTTTAAGTGTTGGTCGGTTGGGATTGTAAATGGGCCATATCGGTTCATGTTTTGATATAGCTGCCATATAAACCGATCTTCGATCTTGACCTCTTGAACCGCTAGAGGGTGCAATTCTTATCCGATTTTGCTGAAATTTTGCATGAGGTGTTTTATTATGACGTCAAACAACAGTTCCAAGTATGGTTCAAACCGATCTATAACCTGATAAAGCTTAATGTAAACCGATATGGAATCTTGACTTCTTGAACCACTAGAGGGTGCAGTTCTTATCCGATTTGGCTGAAATTTTGCATGAAGTGCTTTGTTATGACGTCAAGCAACAGTGCCAAGTATGGTTCTGCATATTATATTTTTTAAGCCTCTAGAGGGCGCAATTATTATCCGTTTTGGCTGAAATTTTTTCGACGTATGTGTCAAATATGGTCTGAATCCGTCTATGGTCTAATACAGCTCCCACATAAATCGATCTACCGATTTAACTTCTTGAGCCCCTATAGCACGCAAGTCTTATCCAAATTGGCTGCAATTTTACTCAATGACTTTTACCCATTTTCTCCAACATTTATTTTAATTATGGTCCGAATTGAACCATAACTCGATACAGTTCCAAATCTTATCCATTATCCTTTGTTTGCCTTAAAACACATATCGGCCAAAGAACTCGACAAATGCGATCCATGGAGATATATAAGATTCGGCCCGGTCGAAATTAGCGCGCTTTTACTTCTTGGTACGAACTTTATTACCGAACAGGTATTGCTGTTAATACCAATCTGTTATAGGTTTTAGTACCAAACCGTTATTGATTTCAATACCAAACCGTTATTGGTTTTAATACCAATCTCGTTATCATTTGAATATAACAGACCCTAATGAATTAATAGGGGCTCATAAGGAGCCATCGTAACGCAAAGGTTATCTGAAACGGCTGAACAGAATTTTTGAAATTTTCACAGATGGTGCATAATGATCTCGTGGTGAAAATTGGGTACTACATTTTTTGATATCTGAAGGGAGGGCGCACGCTCCCCCTCACCCTAATTTTAAGAAACGCCAGATTTCGGAGATGGGTGGTGCGATTTAAGCGAAATTTTGTGTGCTCTCATTTAGTACCCTAAGAATAAAAATTTGGTATCCAAATTTCGGAAGGGGTACCTAGGGGGCCGCCCCTCCCTAAAACCCTCCAAATATATATATACACAAATCACGACAATATGGGACTCAAATGAAAGGTATTTAGGATAAGAAAACGTATCTGATATCGAATTGTCGGACCAAGTGTTTGGGGGACCACCCCAACCCCAAAACACCCCTAAATTGGACATATTTACCGAACATGGCAATATGGGACTCAAATGAAGTAGAATACAAATCTGATATCCAAATGTTGGGCCAAGTTTCTGGGGGTGGACACTTTCTCCAAAACACCCCCTAAACAGGACTTATTTACTGACCATGGTAATATAGGTCTTAAATAAAAGCTATTTGAGTGTAGAATACGAATCTGATGTCCAAATGTGGGACCTAGTGGAGGCCGCCCCTCCTCAAAAACATCCCCCAAAGAGGACAAATATACGACCATAGCAATATAACGCTCAAATGAAAGGTCTTTGGGAGTGAAGCACGAATCTGATATCAATATTCGGGAAAAAGTGTCTTTGGGGCCACCCCACCCCCATAACACCACCCAAAGAGGAAGTATTTGCTGGCCATTGCAATATGGGGCTCAAATGAGAGCTATTTTAGAGTAGTGGAGTGGAGCTGGATATTGATAATGGTATTTGGGAGTAGAACATGAATTTGATATACAAATGTAGGACCATGTATTTGGGGCAGCGCCTCTTCCTCAAAGCACCTCCTAAAGGATAAAAATTTACCGACCATGCCAAAATGTGGCTTAAATGAAAGGTATTTGAGACTAGAAAACGAATTTGATAACCAATTTTGGGGCTTAGTGTTTGGGGGTCGCCTCATTTTGTAAACTGCCATGAAACCAATGGCAATATGGGGTTTCACAGATTGTGTAGCTTAGTCTGGAAGGAAACATAGCCTTTATAATTTTTTGATATCGGGAGGGGGGCGGATCCTCCCCCTTACCCCAAAAGTACTTCCCAAAAATAAAAGTGGACCAATCGGGACAATATAGGATTCAAATGAAAGGTATTCAACAGTAGAGTAAGAATTTCATAATAAAAGTTGAGTCCAAGTACCTGGAGGGCCGCTCCAGCCCCAAAACCCCTTAAAAGAGGTTTATTCGACGATCATGACAATAGGGGACTCAAATGAAAGGTATCCGCGAGTATATTACGAATATGGCCAGGAAGTAGGAATAGGCTTTATAATTTATTGATAACGGAAAGGGGCGGACCCTCCACCGTTACCCCAAAAACACCACTCAAAATCGAAAGTGGACCGACAAGGACTATATGGGTAACAAATGAAAAGTATGCGGGAGTAGATAACGAATCTGGTGTACAAGTTCATGTCGAAGTATAGGGGGTCACCCCACCCCCACAAAATCACCCAAAAATGGGGACATTAGCCAATCACGGATATATGAGACTGGATTTGTTTTTCCGTATAGACTGAAAAACGGCAGAACCGATTTTCTCGAAATGTTCGCATATTGTGTAGGTTGGTCTGGAAGGAAACATAGGCTATATAATTTTTCGGTATCGGAAGGGGGACGGACCCTCCCCCGTTATGCCAAGACAACACAACTCAAAATCTGGACAATATAGGCATCAAATGAAAGGTATTGGAGAGTAGAATACCAATGTAGTATTAAAATTTGAGTCAGTACCCATCGGGCCGCCCCCAGCCTTAAAACTCCCCCAAACAGACATATTGGACGTTTATTTCAATATGGGGCTCAAATGAAAGGTATTCGGGAGTAGATTTTGAATCTGGCAAAGAAAATCAGATCGAATTATTGGGGGTCACGCCACACCTCAAAAACGCCATTAAACTCATTATAACTATATGATACTTGGCTGAACCTCAAAATTTTCATAGATTGTGTACGTCAGTCAGGAAGGAATTATAGGCTATTTAACGTTTAGATAACGGGTTGAGGCGTATCCCAAAGTGGTCCGATGGGCACAATAAGGGTATCCAATGAAATGAATTGGAGAGCAGAAAACGAATATGGTATTAAAATTTGGGTCCAATTACAACCATTTTTGGTTCATAAATAAACCGTTAGTTGGTTCATATGTAGGTCCCATATATACCGATCTCTCGATCACATGTCTTGAGCATCTGCAGAAAACAATTCTTATCCAAGGATATAAAAATCCCAAGGGGATTTCATGTTATCTGCCTATAAAGGGAAACCCTCCATGCTGAAGGGTCTATAAGATTCGGCCCAGCCAAACTCAACAGGCACATCGAAGGCACATCGATATTTCTAGGTGTTACAAACGAAATGACCAAATTAGTATACCCCCCCGCTTATACTCCTCTGGTAGATATAATGAAACGCTAATTATCTGTTTCAGTTAGTATAAAAGGCCAGACAAGCATTTAATAAGGACTCACAACAAACAAAAAACAAAAAACTTTTCCAATTATTCCAACGAGTATAAAAGTTCAATAATCGCTGTATGATTATTGAAATCATAACCAACTGCGCCGTTTTGGTTAGATGAAAAAAAACCACAAGTTGGGCTCTTGAGCGTAATGCAATTAAAATTTTTCTTTTCATCACTTTTGACAATTAACGTTTTATTATTTGCGGTGCACTGGAATGAAAATTATTTTTCACATGCCACTAAAAGGTTGGTAAAAAGGAAATCCCTAACTTCAGGATGACCTCTGGCAAATAGTCAGCAAAGCAAAACAAAAACAAACAGAAAATGGAAAAAAAAAATTTTTTTTGATGAGCCAGCTTCAGGCCATAAAGCTCGTGTTCCACTTTCACGGGCTTGCAGAATACTTTACAGACCAAAAACAAAACTACAAGTAGTTCTGTTAACACATCACTTCAATTTATGATTTTAAATTATTCAATGTCGGTTTTAATTTTTAATAGCCTCAATTCACAGAGAGTTGTTTTAACCCATTTTGGACAGGAGTTGCGTTTTCGCACCAGTGGCTTGGCGAACATTAACATGCATGTATTGGCTGTGTGTTACTAAATTATATTGAAAACCAATAAGAAAGGGCAAAAGTCGGGGGGTGCCGACTGTATCACACCCTACACCTACCCTATAAGTACAATGTGGGAGCTTTATCCAATGTTCAAACTGCAATATCTACGGTTGACAAATGACAACATTATGGCAAATTACCCAAAATCTGACGAACACATATATGGGAGCTATATCTATTTCTGAACCGATTTCGAGAAAAACTTCTCAGAAAATGTAGTAGTCGTCGAGGAAAGCTTTGGGCAAAATTTTGGCAAGATTTGTCAAACAATGCGCTTGCAGTGGCTCTAGGAGTGAAAATCGGGCGATATACATATAAGACAGCTATACCTAAATCTGAACCGATTTCTATGAAATTCATTAGTAACACCGAGAGTCATAAGAAAATCCTTCCTGCCAAATTTCGAGAGAATCGGTTAAAAAATGAGCACTTTAGTGCAATATTTCTCAAAATCGGACGAACATATATATGGGAGCTATATCTAAATCTGAACCGATTTCGAGCAAACTTCTTAGATACTGTGGCAGTCGTCGAAAAAAGTGTTTTGCAAAATTTTGGCAAGATGGGTCAATGAATGCGCTTGCTACGATTATAGAAGTTAAAATGGGGCGATAAATAGATATGAGAGCTATATCTAAATCTGAGCCGATTTCCATGAAATTCACCAGTAAAGTTGAGAGTCGCAAGAAAATCCTTCCTGCCAAATTTCGAGAGAATCGGATGACAAATGACCATTTTATTGCTGCATCACTGCAAATCGGACGAACATATATATGGGAGCTATATCCAAATGTGAACCGATTTTTATAAAATTCGCCAGCCTCATCGAGAGTTACAAGAAAATCCTCCCTGCCAAATTTCAAGAGAATCGCTTAACAAGTGACCATTTTATTGCGTTATTACTAGAATCTGATGAACATAAATGGGAGCTATATCCAAATCTGAACCGATTTCTATGAAATTCACCAATAATGTCGAGAGTCAAGAGGAAATCCCCCTTGCCGAATTTCGAGAGAATCGGTTAACAAATAACCATTTTATAGCATTATTACTGAAAATCGGACAAACATATGTATGGGAGCTATATCCAAATCTGAACCGATTTTTTCCAATTTCAATAGGCTTCGTCTCTAGACCAAAAAACATGTCTGTACCAAATTTCACGACGATCGGATGAAAACTGCGAACTGTACTTTGTACACAAATTAACATGGACATACAGACGGACGGACAGACATGCAGACAGACGGCCATAGCTTAATCGAATCAGAAAGTGATTCTGAGTCGATCGGTATACTTATCAATGGATCAATCTCTCTTCCTTTTAGGTGTTGCAAACTAATTCACTAAGTTATAATACCCTGTACCACAGTAGTGGTGTACTGTATAAAAAAAACAAATATAGCTGTCATATATTCCGTTTGCAGCACATCGAAATATCCATTTCCGACCCTATAAAGAATATATATTCTTGATCAGCGTAAAAATCTAAGACGTTCTAGCAATGTCCGTCCGTCTGTCTGTTGAAATCACGCTACAGTCTTCAAAAATAGAGATATTGAGCTAAAACTTTGCGCAGATTTTTTTTTGTCCATAAGCAGGTTAAGTTCGAAGATGGGCCAAATCGGACTATATCTTCATTTAGCCCCTCTATAGACCGATCCGCCGATTTAGGGTCTTAGGAGAATAAAGGCCACATTCATTATGAGATTTCGCTGAAATGTGGGACAGTGAGTTAAGTTAAGCCCCTCGACATCCTTCGTCAATTTTGCCCAGATGGGTCCAGATTTGGATATAGCTGCCATATAGACCGATCCGCCGATTTAGGGTCTTAGGCCCATAAAAGCCACATTTATTATCCGATTTGGCTGAAATTTGGGACAGTGAGTTGTGTTAGGCCCCTAGACATCCTTCGTCAATTTGGCCTAGATCGGTCTAGATTTTGATATAGCTGCCATATAAACCGATCCTAAGATTTAGGGTTTTAGGCTCATGAAAGCCACATATATTATCCGATTTTTCTGAAAATTGGGACAGTGAGTTATTTTAGGCCCTTCGATATCTTTCTTCAATTTTGCCCTGATCGGTTCAGACTTGAATATAGCTGCCATATAGGCCGATTTGCCGATTTAAGGTTTTAGGCCCATAAAAGGTGCATTTATTTGCCGATTTCGCCGAAATTTGGGACAGTGTGGTAAGTTAAGCCCCTTGACGTACTTCTGCAATATGGCACAGATCGGTTCAGATCTGGATATAGCTGCCATATAGACCGATATGTCGGTTTTAGGGCCATTAAAGGCGCATTTATTGTCCGATTTCGGTCAAATTTGGGACGGTGCATTGTGTTAGGCTCTTCGGCATTTTTCTGCAACTTGGTTGAAGTCGGTCCAGATTTGGATATAGCTGCCATGTAGACCGATATCATGATTTAAAGGTTAAGATAGCAAATTCAGTGACTTTTACTCAAATACTACAATGATATGCTAACTTCGTAATCTTGCTTACCTAATTGCAATAATTACTGGATTGAATTTTTCGAGTGACTTAATTGAATTCCAAGAAAATTGTTATACATTTTCATATGTTGCTAAGACGTTTAAGGGCAATTCATTACATAACAATTAAATGGTATTTCATATACGTTCTACACAATTACAGTACTTCGATGTATGTGTGGGTAATTGAAAATGTTTTCACTGTTTTCCGAATTGAAATAAACATTTTGCTTGCGGGATTATATTACTTATTTTTCAAACAAAAGCATTCCTTAAAAGCAATCTTAAAAGTTAGGCTCGTCCATTTTATTGTTCTGCCAAGGAGTACATGAATGTCAGGGATTCTTATTTCTATATAATTCTCGTATGAAACAAGTTAAAAACGTGCTAAGAGCGGCCTGGCAAAATTTCTGTCAAGTCAAGCAACAATTGAAGCTTTTAGAGGCCGTAGAAGCTATTCGGGAAATTGGTTTATATGGTTGGTTGGTTTTCTTGGTCGAAAATGAAATCGCGATACGGAAAACCAGCCAAATGCTTCTAGCAACACCACACTTTTGCTGACTTTTAAATGGGTTTTTACTATACTGTTCTTTGCATAGATAGCAATAAACAGTGGTCTAAAGCCGAACAATATCCTGCAATGGAATCTAAATTTCTTCAGACCTTTGTAACATAGGTCTAAACAAATTTTAAAAATTAGTAATTGCTGCCAACTGACAGCTCTATCGTAAAGCTTGAAATTTTTGAGGTTATATGTAGTGAGAACGTTTTGACATATGAGCGCTATTTGTGTTGTTTACAGTAACCTAAAAAATTCATCTCGCCCCAAAAATAGAATTAAACTGTGAAGATGTTCGTGCGATTATTTTACCCTCCACCATAGGATGGGGGCATACTAATTTCGTCATTCTGTTTGTAACTCCTCGAAATATTATCGAATATGGTTTAAATCGGTTCATAATCTGATATAGCTGCCATATAAACCGATCTTGAGTCATAGCTTCTTGAGCCACTGGAGCACGCTATTCTTAACCGATTTGGCTGAAATTTTGCATGAGGTGTTTTTTGTTATGATTTCCAACAATTGTGTCATGTATCGGTGCATAACCTGATATGGCTGTCATATAAACCAATTTGGGGTCTTGAGCCTTGAGAGGGCATAAAGCCTATCCAATCCCGCTGGGTATCCAAATTTTAATACCATATTCGTTTTCTGGCCTCCGATACCTTTCATTTGATACCCTTATTGTGCCCATCGGACCGGATATGGATGGCTTTTTTGGGAGGGTCCGCCTCCACCCGATTTCTAAAAGTTATATAGCCTATGTTTCCTTCCAGACAAACGTACTCAATCTATGAAAATTTTAGGAAAATCGGTTCATCCAAGTATCATATTGTCATAATGGGTCTAATGACGTTTTTTAAGGGGTGGCGTGACCCACTACACTTTGATCTGATTTTGTATGGCAGATTCGAAATCTACTACTGAATACCTTTCATTTGAGCCCCATATCGAAATGGACGTCTAATAGTTGTGTTTGGGAGAGTTTTGGGGTTGGGGCGGCCCGACGGGTATTTAGACTCAAATTTTAATACCATTTTCGTATTCTACTCTACAATACCTTTCATTTAATACCTATATTGTCCCGAGATCGGTCCAATTTTGATTTTTAGTTGTGGTTTTGGCATAAGGGGGAGCGTCCGCCCCCCCCCCCTCTTCCCATACTGAAAAATTTTATAGTCTATGTTTCCTTGCAGACCAACCTACATATTCGTAAACTACTCGCGAATACCTTTAATTTGAGTCCCATATTGTCAAGATCGTCAAATAAACCTATTTCAAGGGGTTTTGGGGCTGAGGGGGCGGCCCAGGTACTTGGACCCAATTTTTAATATGAAATTCCTACTCTGCTCCTACATACTTTTCATTTGAGTGCCAAATTGTCCTGATCGCTACAGGGGGGCGGACCCTCCCCCTTACCGTAATTGTCATAAACGCCAAATCTCGGAGATGGGTGGTGCGATCTAAGCGAAATTTTGTATGCTCTCTTATAATAACCTACAAACAAAAATTTGGTATCCAAATTCGAATGGGGTTCCTAGGGGGGGGGGGGGGGAGAGCCCCACCCCTAAACCAACCAAATACATATCTACACCAATCTCGACAATATGGGACTCAAATTAAAGGTATTTAAGATTAGAAAACGAATCTGGCATCCAATTGGTGGAACAAGTGTTTGGAGGACCACATCAACCCCTAAAACACTCCAAAATCGGACATATATACCGACCATGGCAATATGGGACTCAAATGAAAGGTATTTGCGAGTAAAATACGAATCTGATCTCCAAATGTGGGATCAAGTGTTTGGGGGACCACACAAACCCCCAAAACACCCCAACATCGGACAAATTTACGACCATTGCAATATGGGGCTTAAATGAAACGCCTTTGGAAGTAAATAACGAATCTGATATCAATATTCGGGAAATGTGTCTATGGGGCCACCCCACCCTCATGACACCACCCAAATCGGAGGTATTTACTGACCGTTGCAATATGAGGCTCAAATCAGGGTTTTTTTTTTACAATAGAACACGAATCTGATATATTGGGTTGCCCAAAAAGTAATTGCGGATTTTTTAAAAGAAAGTAAATGCATTTTTAATAAAACTTAGAATGAACTTTAATCAAATATATTTTTTTACACTTTTTTTCTAAAGCAAGCTAAAAGTAACAGCTGATAACTGACAGAAGAAAGAATACAATTACAGAGTCACAAGCTGTGAAAAAATTTGTCAACGCCGACTATATGATAAATCCGCAATTACTTTTTGGGCAACCAATATATTTTCCAAGCCAAGTCCACTGAGTGGCTGCCCCATCCCCCAAACTGGTCATGGTTGCCGACTATGGAAATATGGGGCTCAAATGAAAGGTATTTGGGAGTAGACCATGAATCTAATGGGACCAACTGTCTAGGGGCCGTTCCATCACCATAGCAACGTCCAAATAGGACGTATTTTCTCACCAAGACAATTTGGGTCTTCAAGACAGTGGAGCTCGATATTCATAGTTTTTATGGCCCATGCCCCAAACCGGAGATATTTGCTGGCTTTTTCAATAAGGGTTTAAGTGAATGGTGTTTGAGATTAGAAAACGAATTCGATATCCAAGTTTGCGGCCAATGGCAATATGGGATTCAAATATATGAGAATAGAGCACGTTGCTGATATATTTTCAGGGCTTAGTGATTGGGGGAACACCCCCCTACCCAAAACACCCCCAAATCGTGCGTATTTACCGACCATGTCCATGTGGGGCTTAAATGAAAGGTATTGGGGGGGTAGAGCAAGAATTGATACCCACTTTCGGGGGCAATTTCCTGGGGTTGTACCCCTTCCCCAAAATATCTCACAAACAGCAATTTTTTACTGACCATCGCAATATGGGGCTCAAATAAAGGTGTTTGGGAGTAGAATTCCCTGAAACTCCCCTCAAAGAGTAAACATTTTTCGACCAAGCCAATATGGGGCTCAAATGAAAGCTAATTGAGATTAGATTAGAAAACGAATTTGATAACCAATTTCGGGGCCATGTGTTTGGGGGACGCCTCATCGTGTAAACTCCCCTTAAACCAATGGCAATATGTGGTTTAAATAAATGGTATTTGAGAGAAGAGCATGATTTTTTCAGGGCCAAGTGTCGGGGGGATCACCTCACCCCCCAAAAAAACACCCCTAAATCAAACATCATGAGAAAATCGGGCTGAAATAAAGTATTTTAAAAAAAATCCAAACTTAAATTCGTAGACCAATAAAGATCATATGGGTTTCAGATAAAGGCACTTGTACGGTTAAACTGTTAGTCAAGCGATATACTATTTGCGTAGCATGGTATTCATCACTAAAATCTCTTTAATTGTCGAAAATATACATTTAAAGCTAAATTTTGCTCCATATAAAGTAAAAGAAGGCGCAGCGGAGCGGGCCCGGTTCAGCTAGTGTACCATAAAGACCGATCTTCCCATTTGGCTTCTTAAGCCTCTAGAGGGCGCAAATGTTATTCAATTTGGCTGAAATTGTGAACGTGGTATTGTTGTACACCTTTTAACATCCATGACAAGTATGGTCCATATCGATGTTTAGTCACAGAATTATTCACATATGGTCCATGGTAAGATTCGGCCGGGCCGATCTTCTGACAACTTCATCTTCTAGCAACTCCATCATGAATTGAACGGCAGTAATTTTCAGCAAACAATAGACTTTTCAGCCATCAGCCTGCTGTTTGAAAAGTGCAAACATTAGGAAATAACAGCAGAAATACCTCTGTAAAAACAGTTAAATTAGCTACTAAAAGTCAGCGTACCAAGTTTGCTATTGTCTTTTTTCTTTGAGTGTATAAAATGTGCGGATTCGAATACTTGAGACTTTAAGGACTGCAATGCCCATTCAATTCGATTGAACTGTTGCAAGTGGTGTTTCTCCCAACTGTCGTCTGTAAGCCGAACTCATTATTTTAAAAATCATTCAAAGAATTTGCTAAAAGCTTTCCATGGTAGAACGCATTTCATATTCGACCCTACCGCATTGAATGTGCTTTTGCTAATTTTGTTCTTTTATATTTTTCATGAAATGGCATTATAAAATTATTTATCCTCATTTCAAAAAAGTTTCATTCAGTTGCAAACGAAAAAAAAAATATCCACAATACCGTGATTGTTAAAAAATCTTATTAAATAAAAATAATTCACAATTTAAAGAGGAATTATGAGCAACATGAAAAAGCAAAAATGAAAGACCATAATCCAACACGTATTGTCATAATGAAATGACCTAGACCATTTGTAGCTACCTCATTTGGTGACCCACCGGCACCACAGCGAATCCTCTTGAAGGGATTTTCCTTATATTAAAATATATGTCCTGGCCCATCGCAATGGCTATGGATATTCAAATTGAATGCCATTCTAAATTTAATGAGGTCACACAAATTGACTGAGTTCACACAGTCTATACCATGTAGTGGAGAGGCCGGGCCACTGTAAATTGTTATTAATGAGCGCCTGACGAACACTTCATACTTGGTATCTTTTTTTCAGTTTTCCCAATTTCGTAAAGGCAAAACAGTTTCGTAATGGACACATATATCAAAATGACACCCGAGTGGTGTGTTCTTGCAAAATGTGAATATAAATTACCAACGAGTGTGTTGCTCAGATTAAACTACACCAGGGAATTTGGTTGTAAAAAATTACTCTACTTAAAATGACAAAAATATATTTGGGGCGAAATGGGTTACATTTTCAAATGGGTTAAGTGAAAAGGCATTAAGTTCGGCGGGGCCGAAATTTGGGTACCCACCATCTCGGGTATATATGTAAACCCCCTTTCGTCACAATCCAGTGAAAATTGGATAACTCAGACCCTTTATCGGCAGATCGGTCTATATGGCAGCTATATCTAAATATAGTGCGATCTGAAACATACTTAGGTCAGATGTCGGGAGGCTTGAAATTACCCACTGTTTTAAATTTCAGCGAAACCGGGTAATAAATAAAGCTTTTATGGGCTTCAGACCCTTTATCGGGAGATCGGTCCATATGACAGCTATATCTTAATATAGTGCGATCTGAAACATACTTAGGACAGATGTCGGGAGGCTCAAAATAACCCATTGTTTTAAATTTCAGCGAAACCGGGTAATAAATAAAGCTTTTATGGGCTTCAGACCCCTTATCGGCAGATCGGTCCATATGGCAGCTATATCTTAATATAGTGCGATCTGAACCATACTTAGGTCAGATGTCGGGATCCTCAAAATAACCCACTGTTTTAAATTTCAGCGAAATCGGTTACTAAATAAAGCTTTTATGGGCTTCAGACCCTTTATCGGGAGATCGGTCCATATGGCAGCTATATCTAAATATAGTCCGATCTGAAAAATATTTACGTCAGATGTCGGGAGGCTCGAAATAGCCCACTGTTTTAAATTTCAGTGAAATCGGTTAATAAAAAAAGCTTTTATGGGCTTTAGACCCTTCATCGGGAGATCGGTCTATATGGTAGCTATATCTAAATATACACCGATCTAATCCAAATTTAGGTCAGATGTCGGAAGACTTAAAATAACCCACTGTTTTAAATTTCAGCGAAATCGGGTAATAAATAAAGCTTTAATGGGCTTTAGACCCATTATCGGGAGATCGGTCCATATGGCAGCTGTATCTAAATATAGTCCGATCTGAACAATATTTACGTCAGACGTCGGGAGGCTCAAAATAACACACTGTTTTAAATTTCAGCGAAATCGGTTAATAAATAAAGCTTTTATGGGCTTCAGACCCTTTATCGGGAGATCGGTCCATATGGCAGCTATATCTAAATATAGTCCGATCTGAAAAATATTTACGTCAGATGTCGGGAGGCTCAAAATAGCCCACTGTTTTAAATTTCAGTGAAATCGGTTAATAAGAAAAGCTTTTATGGGCTTTAGACCCTTCATCGGGAGATCGGTCTATATGGTAGCTATATCTAAATATACACCGATCTAATCCAAATTGAGGTCAGATATCCGGAAATAACCCATTGTTGCAAATTTCAGCGAAATCGGGTAATAAATAAAGCTTCTATGGTCTTCAGACCCTCTATCGGGAGATCGGTCTATATGGTAGCTATATCTATATATAGTCCGATTTGAACCATATTTGTGTAAGTTGTCGGGAAGCCTTAAACTACTCACTGTTTCAAATTTCAGTGAAATCGGCAGATCGGTCTATTTGGCCCTTTCAAGAACCTAACCAGCTTGCATCAAAAAGACGTATCTGTGCCAAATATCAGCTCAATATCTCAATTTTTGAAGGCTCTACAGTAATGAAAACGGACGGACGGACAGACACACAGACATCGTTAAATCATCTTAGAATTTTACGACGATCTGGAATAAATATGCCTTATGGGGTCGGAAATTGATATTTCGATGTGTTGCAAACGGAAAGACTAAATGAATATACCCCATATCCTAAGGTGGTGGGTATAAAAAAGAATTAGAACGTGCTAACATCAGTCGGGGTGAATCTTATAAACCCTCTACCTTGGATACTACCACCATTTGACACATTCAATGAATGCCTTTTTATACCCACAACTGAGGGATGAGGGTATATTCATTTTGTCATTCCGTTTGGCATCGAAATATCCATTTCCGAACCTAAAACGATATATTGTATATTCTTGATCAGCGTAAAAATCTAAGACGATCTAGCCATGCCCGTCCGTTACGTTACAATTCCCAGTTACGTTACAATTCGCATCGCCTTTGAAGAAGTACGGTCCAATGATAACTCCAGCCCATAAACCGCACCAAACTGTGACTTTTTATACCCACCATCGAAGGATGGGGTCATATTCATTTTGTCATTCCATTTGCAACACATCGAAATATCCATTTCGGACTCTATACATATAGTATATATATTCTTGATCAGCGTAAAAATCTAAGACCATCTAGCCATGTCCGTCCATCTGTCTGTTGAAATCACGCTACAGTATTTAAAAACAGAGATATTGAGCTCAAACTTTGCACAGGTTCTTTTTTTTGTCCATAAGCAGGTTAAGTTGGAAGATGGGCTATATCGGACTATATATTGATATAGCCCCCATATAGACCGATCCGCCGATTTAGGGTCCTAGGCCCATAAAAGTCACATTAATTATCTGATTTGGCTGAAAGTTGGGACAATAAGTAGTGATGGGCTTTTCAACATCCTTCTTCAATGTGGCTCAAATCGGGCCAGATTTGGATATAGCTGTCATCTGGACCGATCCGCCGATTTAGGGTCTAAGGCCCATAAAGCCACATTTACTATCAGATTTTGCTGAAATTTGGGACAGTAAGTTGTGTTAGACCCTTCGACATACTTCTTCAATTTGGCCCAGATCGGACCAGATTTGGATATAGCTGTCATATGGACCGATCTCTCGATTTATGGTTTTTGGGCCATAAAAGGCGCATTTATTTTCCGATATCGCCGATATTTGGGACAGTGAGATAAATTAAGCCCCTCGATTTACTTCTGCAATATGGCACTGATCGGTCCAGATTTGAATATAGCTGTCATATAGACCGATCTCTGGATTTAAGGTTTTGGGGCCATAAAAGTCGCATTTATTGCCCGATTTCGCTGAAATTTGGGACAATGAGTTGTGTTAGACCCTTCGACATCCTTCTTTAATTTGGCCCAAATCGGTTCAAATATGGATATAGCTGTCATATAGACCGATCCTCCAATTTTGGGTCTTAAGCCAATAAAAGACACATTTATTATCTGCTTTTGATAAAATTTGCGACAGTAAGTTGTGTTAGGCCCTTCGAGATCCTTCGTTAATTTGTGCACAGATCGGTCCAGATTTGGATATAGCTGCCATATTGACCGATCTCTCTATTTAAGGTTTTGGACCCATAAAAGACGCATTTATTCTTCGATTTCGCCGAAATTTGGGACAGTGAATTGTGTTAGGCTCTTCGACATTATTCTTCAAATTGGCCCAGATCGGTCCAGATTTGGATATAGCTGCCATATAAACCGTTCCGCCGATTTTGGGTCTTAGGTCCATAAAAGTCACATTTATTCTCCGATTTTGCCAAAATTTGGGACAGTGAGTTGTGTTGGGCTCCTCGAAATTCTTCTGCAACTTCGCTCAAATCGGCCCAGATTTAAATATAGCTGCCATATAGACCAACCTCTCGATATAAGGTTTTGGGCCCATAAAAAGCGCATTTAATGTCCGATGTCGCCGAAATTTGGGTTAGTGAGTTGTGTTAGGCTCTTCGACATTTTTCTGCAACTTGGCCCAAATCGGTTCAAATTTGGACATAGCTGCCATATAGACCGATATCTCGATTTAAGGTCTTGTCCCCATAGAAGACCAATATTTTTTGGATTTGGAACATATTTCGATATAGCTGCTATGGGGCATGAGGTATGCATTTTTTACCGAATTTTGACGAAAGGTCGTTTAAATATATACCCGAGATGGTGGGTATCCAAAATTCGTTTCGGTCGAACGTAACGGCTATTTACTTGTTAATTTATATAAGAGACTCATTAAGTTATGTGGAACGTACTTTTCACCACTTAAAGAAGCCGTGCAAAATTACCACGTTTAAAATTTCAGCCAAATCGGATGGTCATTGCGCCCTCTAGTGTGTCAAAAAGTCAAGATCTCAGATCGGTTTATATGGCAGCTATATCAAGTTATGTACTGATTTGCGCCATACTTAGCACAGTTATTGGAAGTCATGCAAAATTTCAGACAAATCGGACGATAATTGCTCCCTCTAAAGGCTCAAGAAGTCAAGACCCAAGATCGGTTTATATGGCAGCTATATCAAAACATGGACCGATTTGGCTCATTTACAATCCTAACCGACATACACTAATAGAAATTATTTGTGCAAAATTTCAAGCAGCTAGCTCTATTCCTTCGAAAGTTAGCGTGCTTTCTTCAGATGGACGGACGGACAGACGGACGAACGAACGAACGGACGGACCGACGAACGAACGGACGAACGGGCATGGAATGACGATCAAGAATATATTGTTTTAGAACTTTCTTACATGTTGGATACGTAGGATCGGAAATGGGTATTCAATGTATTACGAATAAAACGACAAAATGAATATGCCCCCGTCCTTAAGAGGTGGGTGTACAAACGTTTGAGTTTCTTCTAACATCATATTAAGAAGTGCCAAAAAGTTCCTGGGAAGTGTCAATATTTATGAAACAGAAAGTAAACTTCATTTCTTCTTCTACTTGGGGCAGAATACAAATTTTCTTGAAATTAAATTTTGTATTCATGATGTATGGTTTCTTGCTAAAATTTGTTTTTCTTAGTGCCATGTTGAGTTGTCTAATAGAAAAACATTTATAAAACAAAATTGTGTTGGGTGTTTTAGTATAATTTGTCAGCAGTTCCTTTTAATTTTGCGGTAGAATGAAATTCCAAGGAAATTTTACCATCCATAATGAAAATTTTTGGCCCAAATTTCTTTTCCATACAATATTTTGTCAAAAAGGCTATAGAAGCATGTATGGGAAAGAATCCCACAATGCTATTTGCACTGATAGAAACAAGTAAACCGTGCTTAGTTCGGCCGGGACGAATCTTGGAAACCCACCACCATGGGTTTCTGCCAAAAATTTCTAAAAGTTGATTTTTTTTAAAAGCAAAAGGAATGTTTTCAAAAAAAAAAAAAAAATAAAAAAAAGGCATTAAGTTTGGCCGGGCCGAACTTTGGATACCCAACACCTCGGGTATATATGTAAACTACCTTTCATCAAAATCCGGTGAAAAATGCAAACCTTATGTCCCATAACAGCTATATCGAAATATGTTCCGATTTGGACCAAATACTAATAAGTACAAGTCATTGTTCAATAGTGTATAACAAAATATTTCGTAGATGTATCTAAAAATAAACCGATTTGAACCATATGCGACACGGAATTCGAAAAGCCTAACATAAGTCACAGTGTAAAATTTCGGCAAAATCGGATTATAAATGTGCTTTTTATGGCCCCAAAACCTTAAATCGAGTGATCGGTCTATATGGCAGCTATATTCAAATCTGGACCGATCTGGGCCGAGTTGCAGAAAAATGTCGAAGAGCCTAACACAATGCACTGTCCCAAATTTCGGTGAAATCGGATATAGCTGTCATATAGACCGATCTCCCGATAAAGGGTCTGAAGCTCACAAAAACTTTATTTATTCCCCGATTTCGCTGAAATTTGAAACAGGGGGTTGATTTAAGCCTCTCAATATCCGACCTAAATATGGTACAGATCGGACTATATTTCGAAATAGCTGTGATATAGACCGATCTCCCCATAAAGCCCATAAAAGCTTTATTTTTTAACCGATTTCGTTAAAATTTTAAACAGTTAGTTATTTTGAGCCTCCTGACACTCGACCGAAATATGGTTCAGATCGGATTTTATTAAGATATAGCTGCCATATAGACCAATCTGCCGATAAGGGGACTGAAGCCCATAAAAGCGTTATTTATAACCGGATTTCGCTGAAATTTGAAACAGTGAGTTTTTCTGAGCTTCCCGATATCCGACCTTTATATGGTTCAGATCGGTTTATAATTGGATATATCTTCAAAATTTAACAGTGACATATATATTAGACCACTCAATGTCCGTGCCGAATTTGGGTGCTTAAGTTATCCAATTTTCACCGGATTGGGACGAATGGGGGTTTACATATATACCCGAGGTAATGAGTATCCAAAGTTCGGCCCGGCTGAACTTAATGTCTTGTTTTTACTTGCTTGTCCATAAGCAAATTAAGTTTGAAGATGGGCTACATTGGACTATATCTTGATATAGGCCCCATATAGACCGATCCGCCGATTTTGGGTCTTAGGCCCACAAAAGCCGCATTTGTTATGCGATTTTGCCAAAATTTGGGACAGTGAGCTGTGTTATGCCCTTCGACATCCTTCTTCAATTTGGCCCAGATCGGTCCAGATTTGGCTATAGCTGCCATATTGACCGATCCTCTGATTTAGGGTCTTAGGCCCATAAAAGCCACATTTATTAACTTATTTTGCTAAAATTTGAGTCAGTGAGTTGTATTAGGCTCTTCGACATCTTTCTGCAATTTGGATCACGTTGGTCCAGATTTGCATATAGCTGCTATATAGACCGATCTCTCGATTTTGGTATTGCTTCCATAAATGGCGCATTTATTATCCGATTTTTCCAACATTTGGGACAGTGAGTTGTGTTATGCCCTTCGACATCCTTCTTCAATTTGGCCTAGATAGGTCCGTATTTGGATATAGCTGCCGTGTAGACCCATCTCTCGATTTAAGGTTTTGGTCCTTTTCTTTGGTCCACTATTATTAACCGATTTTGCTGAAATTTAGGACGCTGAGTTGTGTAAGGCTCTCCGACATATTTTTGCAATTTCGCCCAGATCGGTCCAGATTTGGATATAGCTGAACGCCTGGGTTCGAATCCTGGCGAGACTATCAGAAAATATTTTCAGCGATGGTTTTCACCTCCTAATGCTGGCAACATTTGTGAGGTACTATGCCATGTAAAACTTCTCTCCAAAGAGGTGTTGCACGGCGGCACGTTGGTTGGACTCAGCTATAAAAAGGAGGCCCCTTATCATTGAGCTTAAATTTGAATCGGACTGCACTCATTGATATGTGAGAAGTTTGCCCCTGTTCCTTAGTGGAATGTTCTTGGGCAAAATTTGCAATAGACCGATCTCTCGATTTAAGGTATTGCGCCCATAAATGGTGCATTTATTATGCGATTTTGTCAAAAGTTGGGTCAGTGAGTTGTGTTAGGCCCTTCGACCTCCTCCTTTAGAAACTAAAAGCAGTATAGTTGGATTTTCAAAGTCATAGCATAATACAAATTCGTTCACTACTATTACCTTTTGATCCGGGCATATTTTAAGTGTTTTTATTTGTTTTCCTTAAAATGACGAGCTAAATATCATCCTTTCACCCACGTTGAGTGTTTGGTTCTAAAAAAAAAACAAAAGCTCCCAAATCTCTTTTAAATGTTTCTCGGGGCTTACTTGCCCTTAAGAAAAACTCATAGATATTTTTTAAATGTTTCCGAGATTTTTCTTGCCTTTCACTTCAAGGCTGCGTTTCCGGTGAAGCACACTTTTCTTACTTAGCACAATCTCTTTTTAGCTTAATAATGTTGTTAACAAACAGTTGCTTGTAAAAAAAAAGTTTTCCGACAATGTTCGACAATAAAATGAGCATAAGCAGTTTTTTATGCTTTTATTATCCCTTGAGAGGAATTTCCTCCTAACATAAAGAGCAAAGCACTTATTTGTTTGGAATTGTTGAGAAAACTATTAAGCAAGGCAATACTTTTAAGCCGGGCAACAAAAAATGAATCGACATTGTTAGCTTTACCTTAATGTCAATAATAACAAGTAAAAAGGTGTTAAGTTCGGCCGGACCGAACTTTGGATACCCACCACCTCGAGTATATATGTAAACTACCTTTCATCAAAATCCTGTGAAAATTGCATACCATATGTCCCATAGCAGTTATATCGAAATATGTTCCGATTTGGACCAAATACCTATAAGTACAAGTCATTGTTAAATTGTGTATAACAAAATATTGGTCTTTTTGGTAGCTATATCTAAAAATAAACCGATCTGAACCATATACGACACGAAAGTCGAAAGTCTAACATAAGTCCCTGTGTCAGATTTCAGTGACATGGGATTATGAATGCGCCTTTTTTGGGGCCAAGATTTTAAATCGAGATATCGGTCTATATGACGGCTATATGCAAATCTTGATCGATTTAGATCAAGTGAAATTGAAAAAGGATGTCGAGGGGCCTAACACAACTCACTGTCCCAAATTGCAGCGACAACGGCAACGAAACCTGAAACGGAGAGATCAGTCTACATGGCAGCTATATCCAAATCTGGACCGATTTGGGCCATAATGCAGAAGTATGTCATTGGGTTTAACTTAACTCACTGTTAATAATCGGATAATAAATGTAGCTTTTAAGGGCCTTAGACCCTAAATCGGCGGATCGGTCTATATGGGGGCTATATCACGATATAGTCCGATGGGCATCTTCGAGCTTGACCTGCCTTTGAAAAAAAAAAAAAATGAAGCCATGTACGGTTTCAGCTCAATATCTCCATTTTTAAAGACTATAGCGTGATTTAAACAGACAGACGGACGGACGGACAGACGGTTTTTTTTACCTTAACTAAATTAAATTTTATCAAAATACCGGCTTCTTTTCTCAGTGTACTTTTTAGGTTTGAACACCTTTATTCTTTACGGCTGTATGGACAACATAAGGTGTCCCTTTAAAGAATTCGTTTGGTTCATCATACGCAATAAAAACAATTTAAGTTAGTCCCTTTAGGAACAGAAGGATGTTATAGACGAACAGTAATTTGGGCAGATACACTGCAATGCCTCAGCCTTTGCTCGTCACGGGGAACCATGTAATGAAATTTACTGCCCTCGTCTTGTTTTCAATATTATTCCATTGAATTCATTTACAAAAGGAGAGTGCTAAGGGTAGGAATGTGTTGGTGCGCTCCAAAACGTGCCCAATGAAAGTCAACAGTTGCAAAGGTAGTTTGGAGAAATAAACTTCAAGGTGAAAAAAGTAAAAGTGCGTAATGTTAGGTTGTAGCGAATCGTTTATGCCCTCCATTATGCTGGCATTTCTCAAGTGGTTTTGAACGATTATTTTCGTAGATTGAGTCTTTCATTAGATAACCAGTAAGAAAAGGTGGGAGGAGCCGACTATATAATATCCTAACCTTCCCCACAATTATAAATAATAAATATATATGTATATGAGAGCTATATCTAAATCTGTACCGATTTTGATGAAATCTTACAGATATGTTAAGATCGGTAACAAAACAATCCATGCCAAATTTTGTGCAGATCGGTTGGAAATTTTAGCTACTATGGCTATTTAAGTGCAAATCGGGCGATACATATACATGGGAGCTATATCTAAATCTGATCCGATTTTGATGAAATCTCGCAAATATGTTAAGATCACTAACAAAACAATCCGTGCCAAATTGTGTGCAGATCGGTTGAAAATTTTAGCTCCTACGGCCATTTAAGTGCAAATCGGGCGATACATATATATGGGAGCTATATCTAAATCTGATCCGATTTTGATGAAATCTCGCAAATATGTTAAGATCACTAACAAAACAATCCGTGCCAAATTTTGTGCAGATCGGTTGAAAATTTTAGCTCCTACGGCCATTTAAGTGCAAATCGGGCGATACATATATATGGGAGCTATATCTAAATCTGAACCCATTTTGATGAAATTTTGCAGATATGTTGAAGTTAGTAACAAAACAATCCGTGCGAAATTTTGTGCAGATCGGTTGAAAATTGTAGCTACTGCGGCCTTTTAAGTGCAAATCGGGCGATACATATATATGGTAGCTATATCTAAATCTGAACCCATTTTGATGAAATTTTGCAAATATGTTGAAATTAGTAACAAAACAATCCGTGCGAAATTTTGTGCAGATCGGTTGAAAATTGTAGCTACTGCGGCCTTTTAAGTGCAAATCGGGAGATACATATATATGGGAGCTATATGCAAATCTGAACCGATTTCGATGAAATTTCGCAAATATGTTAAAATCAGTAACAAAACAATCCGTGCCCAATTTTGTGCAGATCGGCAGAAAATTTTAGCTACTGCGGCCATTAGAGTGCAAATCGGGCGGTACATATACATGGGAGCTATATCTAAATCTGAATCGATTTTGATGAAAATGTGCAGACATGTTAAAATAAGTAGCAGAACAATCCGTGTCAAGTTTTGTGTAGATCGGTTGAAAATTTTAGCTACTACGGCCATTTAAGTGTCAATTGGGCGATACATATATATGGTAGCTATATCTAAATCTGAATCGATTTTGATGAAAATGTGCAGATATGTTAAAATAAGTAGCAGAACAATCCGTGTCAAGTTTTGTGTAGATCGGTTGAAAATTTTAGCTACTACGGCCATTTAAGTGTCAATTGGGCGATACATATATATGGTAGCTATATCTAAATCTGAACCGATTTTGATGAAATTTTGCACACATATGTACCCCTTGAATAAAACACCCAATGCCAAATTTTGTTAAGATCGGACGAAAATTGTGGCTTTTACAGCCTTAAAAAGCCATATCGGGTGAAAGATATATATGGAAGCTATACCTAAATCTGAACCGATTGCTTGTAAAATCAATAGCGTTTGTTCTTGGGCCAAAAAAGGGGCATGTGCATAATTTCGTAACAATCGGACAACAAATACCTACCGACCTACACTTTGATTAAAAGAATACATGGACTCATAGACGGACAGGCGGTCAGACGGACATGGCTAAATCGAATCAGAAAGTGATTCTGAGTCGGTCGATATTCTTATCAATGGGTCTAGCTCTTCTCCTTCTTAGCGTTGCAAACAAATGCACAAATCAATAATGCACTGTACCACAGTGGTGGTGTAGGGTATAAAAATAGTTTTGTGCTTTTATACCCTCCACCATAGGATGGGGGCATATTAATTTCGTCATTCTATTTGTAACTCATCGAAATATTCGTCAAAGTCCCATAAGGTGTATATATTTCTGACCGTCGTACATTTTAAGTCGAACTAGCCAGGTCCGTCCGTCTGTCTGTCGAAAGCATGCTAACTTTCGAAGGAGTAAAGCTATCCGCTTGAAATTTTGCACAAATACTGTTTATTAGTGTAGGTCGGTTGGGATTGTAAATGGGTCAAAGCGGTCCATGTTTTGATATAGCTGCCATATAAGCCGATCTGGGATCTTGACTTCTTGAGCCACTAGAGGATGCAATTCTTGACAGATTTAACTGAAATGCAGCACGTAGTGTTTTGGTATCACTTCCAACATATGTGTTAAGTATGATACAAATCGGTTCATAATGTGGTATAGCTGTCATATAAACCGATCTTGGGTCTTGACTTCTTGAGCCTCAAAAAGGCGCAAATTTTGCGCACGACGTGTTTCGCTATGACTTCCAACAACTGCGTTAAGTATGGTTCGAATCGGTCTGTAACCTGATATAGCTGCCATATAAACCGATCTGGGATCTTGACTACTTGAGCCACTAGAGGGCGCAATTCTTATCCGATTGTAATGAAATTTTGCATGAGGTGTTTTGTTATAATATTCAACCACTGCGTCAAGTATGGTTTAAATCGTTTAATAACCTGATATAGCTGTCATATAAACCTATCTGGGGTCTTGACTTCTTGAGCCCATAGAGCGCGCAATTCTCATCCGATTTGGCTGAATTTTTGCATGAGGTGTTTTGTTATGACTTCCAATAACTGTGCTAAGTATGACGCAAATCGGTACATAACCTGATATAGCTGCCATATAAACCGATCTGGGATCTTGATTTCTTGAGCCTCAAGGGGGCGCACTTCTCATTCGATTTGGAAGAAATTTTGTACAACGGCTTCTCTCATGACCTTTAACATACATGTCTAATATGGGCTGAATCAATCAATAGCTTTATACAGCTCCCATATAAACCGATCTCCCGATTTTGCTTCTTGAGCCCCTACAAGGGGCAATTCTTATCCGAATGAACTGAAACATTACACAATAACTTCTACAATGTTCAGCATTCATTTATGGTCCAAATCGGACTATGACTTGATATAGCTCCAATAGCATAACAGTTCTTATTCAATATTCTTTGTTTGCCTAAAAAGAGATTTTGTTCACTCCAGAATCTCCACTCCATGGTGGAGGATATATAAGATTCGGCCCGGCCGAACGTAGCACCCTCTCCATTTAGAAGGTAGCTGACTAATGTCACTAATGGCAATTTTAAACATGTACTGTAGGCTACTACATCAACATTTTGGTGTGTTACCAGCAGAAAAAAGGTTGGAGTAACAAAAAAAAAACTTTTGAATGTGATGAAAAACTTTAACAAAATACGAGAATAATAGCTACGTGTAATAGACTACACGTGGTGGAATCTTTTTTTCATCAAATAATTAAGTGAGGTGGCTTGTTGCGTTTGAACACAAACGCAACTTAGCTTTTGAGAAATTCTAATTACGAACTGTAATGAATTCCTAATTAGAGGCTTTAATGGAATTTCTTGACAAAATTGTGAACTGTTATTTTTGCTTTTTTATGCCCTTTACCATAGGATAGGTGGTATATTCATTAAGTCATTCCGTTTGCAACAAATCCAAATATTGTTATAAGACCCAACTAGGTATATACACATTCTTGATCATCTTGACATTCTAAGTCGACTTACTGGGCTAAGTCCGTCGTCTGTCTGTCCGTCTGTCGAAAGCACTCAAACTTTCGAAGGAATAAAGCTACGCGCTTCACATTTTGCACGAATACTTCCTTTAAGTGTAGGTCGGTTGGGATTGTAAATGGGCTTTATCGGTCCATTTTTTGATATAACTGCCATATAAACCGATCCTGGATCTTGACTTCTTGGGCTTCTTATCCAATTTGGCTGAAAACCTATTTTAACTTCGAACAACTGTGGCTAGTATGGTCCAAATCGGTTCATAACTTGATGTAGCTCCCACATAAACCGATCTTGGATCTTGACTTATTGAGCGGCTAGGGAGGGCAATTAGTATACGATTTGGCTAAAATTTGGTATGAAGTGTTTTGTTTTAACTTCCAACAGCTGTGCCACGTATAGCCTAAATCGGTTCATTACCTTATATAGCTCCCCTATGAACAGACCTCGTATCTTGACTACTTGAGCCGCTAGAGGACGCTATTATTTTCTGATATGGCTAAAACTTAGCATGAAGTCTTTTGTTATGACTTCCAACAGTTGTGCCAAGTTTGGTTCAAACAGGTTTATAAACTGGTATAGCTTCCATATAAACAGATCTCCCAGTTTTATATCTTGAGCCACTATAGGGCGCAATTCTAATCCAATTTGTCTGCAATTTTGCTCAATGAATCTACTTTAAATAATCAATGTTGAGGTGTTTTCCAATAAATGTGCAAAATTTTGAGATCCTTTCTGGTCCACAGGCTGATCCATGGGGCTTATAGGTTGGTCACCTAGAGTATGTCGAATTTTGAAATGTTTGCCAAATAGCCATTTATAGGCCGATCAGCTTGATTCTTGTTGAAAAGATAGAACACGTAAACCCCTGAAAGAAACATGTGCAAATATCTGGAATGTCTCTTTGCGGTTTACGAGTTAAAGGACTTTTTTATACCCACCACCGAAGGATGGGTATTTTTTTTCATTCCGTTTGCAACTCATCGAAATATCCTTTTTCGACCCTATAGAGTGTATATATTCTTGATCAGCGTAAAAATCTTAAACGATCTGTCCGTGTCCGCCCGTCTGTCTGCTGAAATCACGCTACAATCTTTGAAAAAAGAGATATTGAGCTGAAATTTGCACAGCTCCTTTTTTTATCCATAAACAGGTTAAGTTCGACCATGGGCTATATCGGACTATATAGACCGGTCCTCCGATTTAGGGTCTTAGAACCATAAAAGCCACATTTATTATTAGATTTCGCTGATATTTGGGACAGCGAGTTGTGTTAGGCCAGTCGACATTCTTCTTCAATTTGGCTCAGATCGGTCCAGATTTGGATATAGCTGCCATATAGACCGATCTCTCGATTTAAGGTTTTGGGCCCCTTAGAAGGCGCATTTATTTCCCGATGTCGCCGAAATTCGGGACAGTGAGTAAGGTAAAGTCCCTCGACATACTTCAGCAATATGGCACAGATCGGTTCAGATTTCGATATAGCTGCCATATTGACCGATAAGCCGGTTTGGGGTCTTAGGCCCATAAAAACCACATTTATTATCCGATTTTGTTGAAATATGGGACAGTGATTTTAGTTAGGCCCTTCAACTTTCTTCTTCAATATGGCTCAGATCGGTCCAGATTTGGATATAGCTGCCATATAGACCGATCTCTCGATTTAAGGTTTTGGGCCCATAGAAGGCGCATTTATTGTCCGATGCAGCAGAAATTTGGGACAGTGAGTTGTGTTAGGCCCTTCGACTTTCTTCTCCAATTTGGCCCAAATCGGTTTAGATTTGGGTATAGGTGTCATTAGAGCGATCCTCAGATTTAGGGTCTTAGTGCCATAAAAGCCACATTTATTATCCGACTTTGCTGAAATATGGGTCAGAGAGTAGTGTTAGGCCAATCGACATTCTTCTTCAATTTGGCTCAGATCGGTCCAGATTTCGATATAGCTGCCATATTGACCGATAATCCGATTTAGGGTCTTAGGCCCATAAAAGGCGCATTTATTATCCGATTCTGCCAAAATTTGGAACAGTCAGTTGTCTTAGGCCATTCGACATCTTTCTTCAATTTGGCTCTGATCGGTTCAGATTTAAATGTAGCTGCCATATAGACCAATCTCTCGATTTAAGGTTTTGGGGCCATAAAAGGCGCATTTATTGTCCGATGCAGCAGAAATTTGGGATAGTGAGTTAGGCTAAGCCCCTTGAGGTACTTCTGCAATATGGCACAGATCGGTCCAGATTTGGATATAGCTGCCATATAGACCGATCTTTCGGTTTTAGGTTTTGGGGCCATAAAAAGCGCATTTATTGTCTAATGTCGCTGAAATTTAAGACAGTGAATTGTTTTAGGCTCTTCGACGTCCTTCTTCAATTTTTCCCAGATCGGTCCAGATTTGGATATAGCTGCCATATAGAGCGATCCTCAGATTTAGGGTCTTAGGCCCCTAAAAGCCACATTTATTATCCGATTTTGTTGAAATATGGGACAGTGATTTTAGTTAGGCCCTTCGTCTTTCTTCTTCAATTTGGCCCAAATCGGTCTAGATTTGGATATAGCTGCCATTAGAGCGATCCTCAGATTTAGGGTCTTTGGCCCATAAAAGCCACATTTATTATCCGATTTTCCTGAAATTTGGGACAGTGAGTTGACTTAGGCCCTTCGACGTGTTTCTTCAATTTGGCCCAGATAGGTCTAGATTTGAATATAGCTAGGTATGCATTTTTCACCAGATTTTGGCGAAAGGTGGTTTACATATACACCCGAGGTTATGGGTATCCAAAGTTCGAACCGGCCGAACTTAACTCCATTTTACTTGCTTTTTGTTGGAAAGTGCGGAATATCTTTTATGGCGGAATATCTTTTACGGCGTCCAAGAAACTTGACTTAAATTTTTTTTTTATTTTCGCAGAGTCTTGTCTCTTATTATGAAAGCACATCTGAACCGATGATGCCATGATGATGTATCTAACCGTTCCAAAATGGCAGACTTATTTCCACTGTGTGACGTTACAATCGATTTGATTTTGTTTGTGGACTTAACAGTTCGGTGTAAGACTGTTCAAATAGATGCCGTCAGTTTTGGAAACCATAATTTTAACGCTCTTAGAGTACTTTTCGATATAGGTGTGCTCCTCAATCGATTTCTATGACATTTGTCCTCATCAAAGCATTCCGATTACAGTGCTTTGTTTTATGTCAACCCTCATTAAAATGCATCTTCTATGCAATTCTCTTTTGTTGAAAATCACAAAGTTAATAACTTTATTGAAAACGATATTCAATTGTTCTTAAGAAAAGGCAAGAAATTCTTTGATTTCATTTAGGTTATATGCCAGCAAAAGTCGAGGTCACTTCCTTTGTTAGTTGAATGCAAATCGAAATGTTATCTTTGTTGAATCACTGATGGGCTCACTAACACAGTTAAAAATACTACCCAGTGTTTGTGTTTGTGTGAGTGGCAGTGACAAAGCGAACAATCAACCAAGTGAGGAAACTATGTAAAACAACAACAATGCTTCAATCGAACGAAGCCACACGATTTTGTTTACACTGTACGAGTGTACTGTTCGTTGTTTTTCCTATGCCCACTGGCGTGTGGTTGTGTGTTGTTGCCCATCTATGTCTTAAATATTGTAAATATGTGAGGGTTCCTGGATTATTTTAAATATGTACATACATCTATTCACAAATTGAGTTACATATAAGGAGGGAATATCTGTATATTTGAACCGATTTGATTTAGTCCATAAAATTTAGCAGAGGCTTTCAGATGAGTCATACCACATTCCATACTAAATTTCATGCAATCCTTTGAAAAAAAAAAAAATCCCTTGTAGTAACTACGGCCTAATAAGTGTAAATGGGGTGAATTATATATATGGGAGCTATACTGAAATTTGAACCGATTTTTATCAAAATTGATAGCGTTTGTCTTTGGGATAAAAAAGTGGTATCAGCAAATGTTCGTGATGATTGGATAATAGATGCGATCACCACCTTAGGACCAAAAATACTTAACAGGATTCCTTACCAAGCGTTACATCCATCTTTGGATGTCGCACAGTGGGATAGAACCAAAAAAAAGTAGTAAATAATATGCAGTGTGAGAACGGGTATAGACATCACTTTGAAAGTTGTGGTGTTAACGAGATCCTCTGCTAAATATCAAGGCCCTAGGTTGTCTGGGCGCCTATGGGGAGGTCCCCAAAGTTGGTCACCTCGGCCTTACGAAAGTTTGTTGGAGCTGCCAAATCTTCGTTTGTGGTCCGATTTCCAAAATTTTTTTGCTGGATAGTGCTACAGAAAATTCCGCTCGAGGTCTACAATATCTGACTTGTTTCGCGAATATTCGGCTTGTAATTATACCCTCCACCATACCCTCCACCATACCCTCCACCATACCCTCCACCATAGGTGGTATACTATTTTGGCCTTCTCTTTGTCTCTGTCTTTCGAAGGAGTGAAGCTAGCCGCTAGAAATTTTGCACAAATACATCGTATTAGTGTAGGTCGGTCGAGATTGTAAATGGGCTATATCGGTCCACGTTTTGATATAGCTGCCATATAAACCGATCTGGGATCTTGACTTCTTGAGTCACTAGAGGGCGCAATTATTATCCGATTTGGCTAAAATTTTGCATGAGGTATTTTGTTATGACTTCCAACAACAGTGTCGAATATGGTTTAAATCGGTCTATAATCTGATATAGCTGCCATATAAACCGATCTGGGGTCTTGACTTCTTGAGCCTCTAGAGGGCACAATTATTATCCGATTTGGCTGAAATTTTGCACGAGGTGTTTTAATATGACTTCCAACAACTGTGCTGAGTATGGTTTAAATCGGTCTATAACCTGATATAGCTATCATATAAACCGATCTGGGGTCTTGACTTCTTGAGCCACTAGAGGGCGCAATTATTATCCGATTTGGCTGAAATTTTGCATGAGGTATTTTGTTATGACTTTCAACGGATGTGCTATGTATGGTTTAGATCGGTTTATATCCTGGTATAGCTGCCATATAAACCGATCTGGGGTCTTGACTTCTTGAGCCTCTAGAGGGCGCAATTCCTATCCGATTTGGCTAAAATTTTGCATGACGTGTTTTGTTATGACTTTCAACAACTGTGCTAAGAATAGTTGAAATCGGTTCATAGCCTGATATAGCTGCCATATAGACCGATCTGGGGTCTTGAATTCATGAACACTAGAGGGCGCAATTATTATTCGATTTAGCTGAAATTTTGCATGAGGTGTTTTGTTATGACTTTCAACAACTGTGCTAAGAATAGTTGAAATCGGTTCAAAACCTGATATAGCTGCATATAAACCGATCTGGGGTCTTGACTTCTTGAGCCACTAGAGGGCAAAATTGTTAGCCGATTTAGCTGAAATTTTGCCTGAGCTGTTTTGTTGCGACTTCCAACAAGTGTTTTAAGTATGGTTGAAATCGGTCCATAACCTGATATAGCTGCCATATAAACCGATCTGGGGTCTTGACTTCTTGAGCCACTAGAGGGCAAAATTGTTAGCCGATTTGGCTGAAATTAAGCATGAAGTGTTTTGTTTTGACGTTCAACAACTGTGCTAAGATTAGTTCAAATCGGTTCATAACCTGATATAGCTGCCATATAAACTGATCTGGGGTTTTGACTTTTTTAGCTTCTAGAGGGCGCAATTCCTATCCGATTTGGCTAAAATTTTGCATTATGTGTTTTGTTATGACTTTCAACAACTGGTTCAAAATTAGTTCAAATCGGTTCATAACCTGATATAGCTGCCATGTAAACCGATATGGGATCTTGACTTCTTGAGCCTCCGAAGGGTGCAAATATTGTCCGATTTGACTGAAATTTTGAACGCTTCATGTGTTTCATTAGCACTTAGTATACCCCCATCCTATGGTGGAGTGTATAAAAAAATTAAATTTGCGTAATACACCGAACTGTGTTCAGCCTTTCGACTTCCATGTCGAGTATGTTTTAGATCAGACCTTATAGAACGACCTCCCGATTGAAGGTCTTCCACCCATACATAGCGTTTTTAAATGAATTCGGGCGATTTTACTTCAGATCGGATCATATTTCGATATTGCTTATGTAGGGTCATAATGGTGCATTTTTCACGGAATTTTAACGAAATGTTTTTATATATACCCAAGGTGGTTGGTGGGAGGGTAGGTGGAATTTTACTTCTTGAATTTTGTTTTCTTATATTGTTTCACTCACCTGCGGCAAACTCAATATGAATGACAGTATATAGGTGCCGCCCAACAGGCGGTAGCAACGCTTGGCCATGTTCAATGACTTCATGGGATACTTGACAGCTATCCAACGGTCAACACCGATCAGCACCAACACATAGGTGGATAAATACAAACTGAACATTTGGAAAAGCTTGACCAGTTTGCAGGTCCATTCATTGGCCAGCCATTGAACGGTGTAACACCAGGCTGCCTCACCTATAATGCAAAATCCCGTTACCAAGACATCGGCTATGGAGAGATGGAATATCAACGAGTAAATAGCACTCCAGCTATGACGTGAATTTCGGCGGGCTATACGTGTCTTGTAGATATTCCACATGGTCAGTACATTTCCGAGCAGAGAAAATAAGGCCATAATACTCAGAACATAGACTTTAATCATGGATGATTTTGATAGCTGTGGGGCATGCTCCAGCCGAATTTCATCATCCTCGATGGCTGGTATGGTGCTGGCGGGTAGATAGACATTGGGTCTGGTATACGTCAAGTTAGTGAGAAAAGCATAGGTGCTGTTGGCAGCGATTGCAGAGGCCAAGGATGACTGGGCGGCCACCTCCTCCTCCGGGGGTAGCCACTTGCGTGCTGTGGTGCTTAGGGTGGTCGCTACTGATGAGGGGCCTGCAGTGGGCAGTTCAACGCTCTGTAGCAACATTAGAGTGGTATTGGCCGCATTCAAAACGTTCTGCGTGATATTGGTGGTAAAACCAGCCGCCGCCTGGATTATGCCTTCCATGGATGGGACCCGGTCTATCTGAGACGTAAGTATATTTAAATTCATGATGATCGCTGTTCCTATTTGCCTCACACATTAGTGGTTGGGAAAGCTTTTCCAAGGGCCAATGTCCATACAGCTGAAGAATGCTCTGTATTGGAGCAGAGCGCTGTTGTGGTCTGGTCACTGTGATCCAAAGTCTATGTGTTTTGCGACTTCAAGTATTCAAATTGATGGCCCCTATTGCAATTTGTGTGCAGTGTGTTGGTGCCACTGATGAAGTTCTATTTTATTCCACAGGTTCTCGCACGAACGGTGGCAATTCTGTAAAAAGTATAAAACCATAAAAAACATTAGTGACGAGTTTTGTAGTGATTTCACATGCAATTCCAGAACACAGCCAACCATTTGAAATGGCTTTGACCTGTGTGCCCGCTTAGAATTTCAATAAGAAATTACAAGTGCAAGTTTTCTATTTAATTTTATAAACAAAGCGCTATTGGTGGATTTTATGGGCTTGAAACAAGTCTCATTGCAAACGAATCGGGGATTAGATAACCATACAAAGACAAGTAAAAACTAGTCAAGTTCGGCAGAGCCTTATCTTGGGAAACCAGCACCATGGATCACATTTGACAAGCTTTTTACGCGTTTTCTCTTTATAGGCAATGAAATGAAATAGTATAATTTAAGACTACTCAAGTAGTCAAGTCGAGAGATAGGATTATATGGCAGCCAGGTTATGAACCGATTTATATCATTCTGGATTCAGATGTTGGACGACATGGCAGAAATTGCACATAACTTAAAGTCCGATTTGGACCATAAATGAATGCTGAACATTGTAGAAGTCGGTTGATTCGGAAAAGAATTGCGCCTTGTAGGGGCTCAAGAAGCAAAATCGGTAGATAGGTTTATATGGGAGCTGTATCAAGCTACTGATCGATTCAGACCATATCAAACCATCTCCCAAATCGAATGATAATTGCGCCCTCTAGAGGCGCAAGAAGTCAAGTCCCCAAATCAGTTTATATAACAGCTATATCAGGTTATGGACCGATTAGACCCATACTTAGCACAGTTGTTGGAAGTCATAACGAAACACGTCGTGAGAAATTTCATTCCCATCGGATAAAGATTGCGCCCTCTAGAGGCTCAAGAAGTCAAGACCCAAGATCGCTTTATATGGCAGTTATTTCAGGTTATTTACCGATTTGAACCGTACTTGGAGGAGTTGTTGAATATCGTAACAAAACACGTCGTGCAAAATTCCATTCCAATCGGAGCCCTTCTAGGGGCTCAAGAAGTCAAGACTCAAGATCGATTTATATGGCAGCTATATTAGGTTATTGACCGATTTGAACCATATTTAGCATAGTTGTTGGAAGTCATAGCGAAACACGTCGTGCAAAATTTTATTCCACTCGGATAAGAATCGCGCCTTCTAGAGGCTCAAGAACTCAATACCCAATATCCGTTTATATGACAGCTATATCAGGTTATTGACCGATTTGGACCATACTTAGCACAGTTGCTGAAAGTCATACCAAAACATAACGTGCCAAATTTCATTCCAATCGAATGAGAATTGCGCCCTCTAGAGGCTCAAGAAGTCAAGACCCAAGATCGGTTTATATGACAGCTATATCAAAAAATGGACCGATTTTAACCATACATAGCACAGTTGTTGGAGGTTATACCAAAACTCTATGTGCAAAATTTCAGTCAAATCGGAAGAAAATTGCGCCCTCTAGAGGCTCAAGGAGTCAAGACCCAAGATCGGTTTATATGACAGCTATATCAAAAAATTTACCGATTTTAACCATACATAGCACAGTTATTGGAAGTCATAACAAAACACCTCATGCAAAATTTCAGTCAAATCGGATGACAATTGCGCCCTCTAGCGGCTCAAGTAGTCAAGATCCAAGATCGGATTATATGGCAGCTATATCAAAAAATGGACCGATTTTTACCAGTTGTTAGCGCAGTTGTTGGAAGTGATGCCAAAACACCAAGTGCGTAATTTCAGTCAAATGGGACGATAATAGCGCCCTCTAGAGGCTCAAGAAGTCAAGACCCATGATCGGTTTACATGGCAGATATATAAAACCAATGACCGATTTGGCCCATTTACAAATCCAACCGACCTACACCTATTAGAAGTATTTGTGCACAATTTCAAGCGGCTAGCTTTACACCTTCGCAAATTAGGGTGCTTTGATTGACAGGCGGACGGACAGACAGTGGGACATGGCTAGATCGATTTAAAATAACCTGACCATCACGACTATATATACTTTATGGGGTCTCAGACGCATATTTCGAGGTGTTACAAACCGAATGACGAAATTAGTATACCCCCTTGCTATGGTGAAGGGTATAAAAAAAAGAACATCTTAGCATTCCATTTCTACTTGCATAGAGTTTAACAAAAAACTACTTTGTATGAAATTCATATTTATGGTGAAAGGCGTTTAAATTATCTCCTTAAACAATTCTCCTTATATCTCGTCTCGTAATTACACAACATGTTTTTTTGAATCTTTACAACATGGACTTTACACATTAATGCACTTTGTTTTTTGCCTCATCAAAATTCAAATAATTTGCGCTATCCATTTCTATTTATAAAATAAAAAAAAAAAGTTTTTTAATTTTTTACTGGTGGAATTCATTGTGGCATAATAAAGCGGCTAATTGATATGAGTATGTGATTCTGATACTGATCTCTTGTGCATACTTCATTTGTAAACACAGATAATGCCGATTTAATATCGACAATAGGAGAGTTTTTGTTGTTGCTTATGCCGAAGCGCCTATTTAGTGTAACCTCACGTCACCTCAACTCAGCTTAACAAAAACGGGTTTACAAAGCATTTTAAATGGAGACTTGGCTGCTGCAATTAAAAGTCAAGTGCGATTTAATTGCATGTTACAGTGGTTGTTAAAAATCAGTAACAAGAGACAAGGTGTTGCCATTTGTATGATACTCTGTCCAAGATAATAGGGTACACTGAAAAAAAATCGGGTCAAAATTAAAGATATTTCCTTATTCGTAGGATTTGAGCAATGAAAATGAGCCAAAGGACCAATACTCAGTAACGACAGACAAGGTGTTGCCATCTGTATGATACTCTGTCAAAGATAATAAGGTACACTGAAAAAAAAAATTGGGCCAAAATTAAAGATATTTCCTTATTCGTAGGATTTGAGCAATGAAAATGAGCCAAAGAACCAAAACTTTAAAACAAAGAAGAAGAAGAAGAAATCACGCTATAGTCTTGAAAAGTGGAGATATTGAGCTGAAACTTTGCACAGATTTTTTTTCCATAAGCAGGTTAAGTTCGAAGATGGGCTATATCGGACTATATCTTGATATAGCCCCCATATAGACCGATTCTTCGATTTAGGGTCTTAGGCGCACAAAAGCCAAAATTATAATCCGATTTTGCTAAAATTTGAGACAGTGAGTTGTGTTAGGCCCTTCGACATCCTTCGCCAATTTGGCCCAGATCGGTTCAGATTTGGATATAGCTGCCGTATTGATCGATCCTCCGATTTAGCGTCTTAGGCCCATAAAAGGCGCATTTATTGTCCGATATCGCCGAAAATTAGGACAGTGAGTTAAGTTAAACCTTTTGACATACTTCTGCATTGTGTCCCAAATCGGTCCAGATTTGGATATAGCTACCATGTAGACCGATCTCTCGGTTTTAGGTTTGGGGGTCATAAAAAGCTCAATTATTGTCCTATGTCGCTGAAATTTGGGACAGCGAGTTGTGTTATGCCCTTCGACATTCTTCTTCAATTTCATTCAGATATTATCGGCAGATTGGTCTATATGGCAGCTATATCTAAATATAGTCCGATCATATCTGGGTCGGTTATCAGTAGGCTAAAAATAACTCACTGTTTAAATTTTAAGCGTAAGCGGTTGAAAAATAAAGCTTTTATGGGCTTCAGACCCTTTATCGACAGATCGGTCTGTATGAAAGCTGTGTCTAAATATAGTCCGATCTGCACCATATTTGGGTCGGATATTAGGAGGCTTAAAACTGCGCACTATTCCAAATTTCAGCGAAATCGGATAAAAAATAAAGCTTTTATGACCTTCAGACCCTCTATCAGGAGATCGGTCTATATGGCAGCTATATTTAAATATGGATCGATCAAATTTTAATTAAGTCGGATGTTGGGAGGCCTTAAATAACCCACTATCCCAAATTTCAGCGAAATCGGATAAAAAATAAAGCCTTTATGGCCTTCAGATCCTCTATCGGGAGATCGGTCTATATGGCAGCTATATCTAAATATGGACTGATTTAATCCATATTTGGGTCAGATGTCGGGAGGCTTTAAATAACCCACTGTTTGAAATTTTAGCGAAATCGGGTAATAAACAAAGCTTTTATGGCCTTCAGACCCTCTATCGGGAGATCGGTCTATATGGCAGCTATATCTATATATGAACCGATCTAATCCATATTTAGGTCAGATGTCGTGGGGCCTAAAATAACCCATTGTTGCAAATTGCAGCGAAATCGGGTAATAAATAAAGCTTTTATGGCCTTCAGACCCTTTATCGGGAGACCGGTCTATATAACAGCTATAACCAAATATGGTCCGATTTGGCCCGTTCAAGAATTTCATCAGCGTACATCAAAAAGACGTATCTGTGCCAAATTTCAGTTCAATATTCCAATTTTTGAAGGCTCTAGAGTGATTAAAACAGACGGACGGATAGATGGACGGACAGACATGCGGACATCGTTATATCGTCTTAGAATTTTACGACGATCCGAAGTATATATACTTTCTAGGGTCGAAAATGGATATTTCGATGTGTTGCAAACGGAATGACTAAATGAATATACGGTGGTGGGTATAAAAATCGAGTTGTATTTCACGTAATTGCTTCACTACCGATACCATTGACAACATACGGTATTGACTTTTCTTTCGGTGTATGCGTCACAAACAAACAAACAAAGAAGACGATAACCAAGAGTTTTTGTTTTCCGTTTTCTAAAGTAGAATTCAGCATGCGAGCAAATAGTTTTGGACAGTTGCATAATAAATAGACTATTGGAATTCATTCATCTTTTTGCTCGTAAGAGAAATTGGTTCGTGCAACATCTCATTATGTCAGCTTCTTTTCGTGCTCCCTTCTATTGGTGATGTTGTTTCATTTCGCAGTGTAATTTAATTACACAAAATCATCTGAGAATGGCATCCCTGCTTGAGGCTTGGAGCACACTTACTTGATAGCCACACTTGCCAAAACTGAACTTTGAAGTCGCTGTAATGGCAACCACATAGACACTCACTCACCTGTGGTATGGCTTTGTAGCAGTTTCAAGTGTTATTAATTACAATTAAACTTTTAATTGCACTCTAATAACAATTGATTATCATGGTAATTAGTCCATGTTTCATGGCAAATTCCTAAATGTGTTAAACTGATTTCTTTTAGGGCGAATCAATGGAAAATGCCCCCAGACTTGGCAATTGGCTTAAAGTCTGTATCGGTCTTTCCGAGAAATACAATAGAATTGCAATAATTTGCAATAGCAAATTGATTTAGTAGCAATCGTTTTTGTTGTAGCAAAACAAGCTTAATTAAAAATGTTTGTTATTAGTTTTTTTTTTCTTATTTTTAATTATTGCCACTTATAAAACTCATTCAACTGTACCTATACCGTGAATAATTCTGATGCACCTACTCAATATCAAAATGGCATCGAGGGCATGCGTTGGCCTATGACTTAATTTCCACCAAGGCTTCCCCTTGCTACACAGCTGGTATTGGAAACTAGTTTTTGTGAACAAGTATGAAAAGCGAACAATTATGAAAACTATGGCAGGACATCTGGGCCATGTCGGTTCAGACTTGGATTTAGCTCCTATATAAACCGTTTTCTCGATTTGACTTCTTGAGCCCCTGGAAGCCGCAATTTTTGTCCGATTTGGCTTTTGCATGAGGTGTTCTGTTAGGACTTTCAACAACTGTGCCAAGAAAGGTCCAAATCGGTCTACAACTTGATATAGCCCCCATATAAACCGATCTCCCGATTTGACATCTTTAACACCTGGAAGGCGCAATTTTTGCACATAGTGTTCTGTTATGACTTCCCACAACTGTGCCAAGTAATGTCCAAATAGTTTAAGGCTCCCCAACAACTGACCCAAATATGGTTCAGATCATACTATATTTAGATATAACTGTCATATGGACCGATCTGCCGATGAAGCCCAAAAAAAAAAAGCTTTATTTTTTAACCGATTTCGCTGAAATTTGAAACAGTGAGTTTTTATAACCACCACCGAAGGATGGGGGTATATTCGTTTTGTCATTCCGTTTGCAACACATCGATATATCCATTTCCAAATCTATAAAGTATATATATTCTTGATCAGCGTAAAAATCTAAGACGATCTAGCCACGTCCATCCGTCTGTCTGTTGGAATCACGTTACAGTCTTTAAAAATGGAGATATTGAGTTGAAACTTTGCATAGATTTTTTGCCCATAAGCAGGTTAAGTTCGAAGGTGGACTATATCGGACTATATCTTGATATAGCCCCCATATAGACCGATCCGCCGATTAAGGGTCTTAGGCCCACAAAAGCCACATTTATTATCCGATTTTGCTGAAATTTGTGACAGTGAGTTGTGTTATGCCCAATTTAATGAATCATTTTCTCTTGTTTGTTATCGAGACATACTTGCAGAAATTTTAAAATATTGTCATTAACGAATACATGAGGGATACTGCCACCCACATATTCATTGATGACATGTTTGTTCACAATGTCACTTAAAGTGTCATGCATGATTTTCGCAACAACTCTATAAAAATGTTATCTACGATTTGTATGGGCTGTCGGCTTATGTCTTCAACATTTGAACATGGTCATGTGTCCTTCTGACGACGCGGCCTGCTGGGAAGATCAAAGTTTTTGCTCATGTAATTTTTTTTTTTGATACATATCGTTGAAGATTCCAAATTGGCCATACGTCGGTGATCATCATATAAATCATTCTCACTTATTTAACACCTCTTGAGTAGCTAGAAGCCAATATTTTTGACTGATTCATCTGAATTTTGATTTTAAGAGTTAAGTTTTTATCTTATCCACACATACTTCTTGCAAATGTAGACATTGCGTTGGGCATTGCTATGACTTACCAAGAAGCCAGAAGCCTCAAGCTGATTTGTTTGCTGCAAAATATTTTTAATTCAAACAGAGTTAATTAATGTTAAGCAAACCTCATTCAGGCAGAATTCAGCCCGGTCGAACTAAGCACATTTCTATTTGTTTTTCCTATTTAATATATATGTCCTATATAAATATTTGTCAAGTAAATAAATTTCAGCATTTAATTTTAAGTGTGTGGGTTAAATGGTTAAACGGACTTTCCTGCTGACCCTTTGCAGGTGTGAAATGATCGAATAAAATGTATTTTGTAGTATGGCACACAATTTTGGTTTTATAGTGTGGCATATTTGCATGGCTTGGGCGAAACTCTTGTTCTATTCCTTAAAAGAGTTTTCTCAAGGACATGCCAGACATATGCACACAACCATCTACTGTTTGCAAATGTTTGTGGCCTCAAGTATTTCCTCTAAATGACAGATGTCTAATTTGTTCTTCTTGTCGGTTGTGTATCCCGTTAATGGTTCGTTTAATTAAGATGTGATGTAAGATATCCCACTTGATACATTGAGGACCAGCAGGAGAATTTAATTAAACAACCAACATTAAAAAATGCTCCCAACAAGAAGCACATGATACACTCTCCAAAAGAGCAATGTGGCATTCACATTCAAGATGGTTAGTGTAAGCGTTTTTGAAATAATATGGGCAAATAAAGGTTTAGCATAAAGTAAAAATAAACAAGTAAAAGCTTGCTAGGTTCGGCCGGGCCGAATCTTTTATACCCTCCACCATGGATGGCATTGGTTGAGTTCGTCTCTTCTTAGCCAAACAAAGTATAATGTATAAGGATAACTATTGGAGCTATATCAAGTTATAGTCCTATTCGGCCCATAAATGAATGCTGAACATTGTAGAAGTCATTGTGTAAAATTTAAGTTCATTCGGATAAGAATTACTCCTTATAGGGGCTCAAGAAGCAAAATCAGTAGATAGGTTTATATGGGAGCTGTATCAAGCTATTGATCGATTCAGACCATATTAGACATGTATGTTGAAGGTCATGAGAGAGGCCGTTGTACAAAATTTCTCCGAAATCGTATGATAATTGCGCCCTCTAGAGGCCCAAGAAGTCAAGATCCCAGATAGGTTTATATGGCAGCTATATTAGATTATGGACCGATTTGCGTAATACTTAGCACAGTTATTGGAAATTATAACAAAACACCTTATGCAAAATTTCAGCCGAATCGAATGAGAATTGCGCCCTCTATAGGCTCAGGAAGTCAAGACCCCAGATCGGTTTATATGGCAGCTATATCAGGCTATGGACCGATTGGAACCATACTTGGCACAGATGTTAGAAGTCATGACAAAACATGTCGTGTAAAATTTCAGCCAAATCGGACGAGAATTGCGTCCTTTAAAGGCTCAATAAGTCAAGACCCAAAATCGGTTTATATGGCAGCTATATCAGGCTATGGACCGATTGGAACCATACTCGGCACAGGTGTTGGAAGTCATAACGACAAATTTCGTGCAAAATTTCAGCCAAATCGGATAAAAATTGCGCCCTCTAGAGGCTCAAGAAGTCAAAACCCCAGATCGGTTTATATGGCAGCTATATAAAAACATGGGCCGATTTGGCCCATTTACAATCCCAACTGACCTTCACTAATAGGAAGTATTATTGCAAAATTTCAAGCGGCTAGCTGTACTCCTTCGAAAGTTAGCGTGCTTTCGACAGACAGACGGAGGCTCAAGAATTCAAAACCCCAGATCGGTTTATATGACAGCTATATCGGGTTATGGACCGACCTCAAACATACTGAGCAAGGTTGTTGAAAATCATAAAAAAAGACATCTCATGCAAAATTTCATTCAAATCGGACAAAAATTGCGCCCTCTAGAGGCCCAAGAAGTCTACACCCAAGATCGGTTTATATGACAGCTATATCGGGTTATGGACCGACCTCAAACATACTTAGCAAGGTTGTTGAAAATCATAAAAAAACACCTCATGCAAAATTTCAATCAAATCGGACAAAAATTGCGCCCTCTAGAGGCTCAAGAATTCAAAACCCCACATCGGTTTATATGGCAGCTATATCAAAACATGGGCTGATTTGGCTCATTTACAATCCCAGCCGACCTTCACTAATTAGAAGTATTATTGCAAAATTTCAAGCGGCTAGCTTTACTCCTTCGAAAGTAAGCATGCTTTCGACAGACAGACGGACGGTCGAACGCACAGACATGGCTGGATCGACTTATAATGACATGACGATCAAGAATATATATACTTTATGGGGTCTCAGACGCATATTCCGAGGTGTTACAAACAGAATGACGAAATTAGTATACCCTCATCCTATGGTGAAGGGTATAACAAGTGCTAAGTTCGGCTGGGCCGAATCTTATATACCCACCACTATGGATCCAGTTCTTTGAGGGCTTTTTATACCCACCACCATTGCATGGGGGTATACTAATCTAGTCAATCCGTTTGTAACAGCTGGAAATATCGATCTAGGACCCCATAAAGTATATCTATTCTTTATTGTCTCGTCATTCTGACTCGAACTAGCCATGTGCGTCCGTCCGTCCATCTATCGAAATCCCGATAGCAGTCGAACGCGTAAAGCTAGCCACTTGAAATTTTGCACAGATACTTAGTATTGATGTAGGTTGTTGGGTATTGCAAATGGGCCATATCGGTATGATATATCCAAATTTTACCCATGAACATTCCACTAAGGAACAGGGGCAAACTTCTCACATATCAATGAGTGCAGTCGGATTCAAGTTTTAAGCTCAATGATATGGGGGCCTCCTTTTTATAGCCGAGTCCGAAAGGCGTGCCGCAGTGCGACACCTCATTGTGGAGCAGTTTCTAGATGGCTGCCATACCAAATGGTACAGTACCTCCCAAATGTCGCCAGCATTGGGAGGGGAAAACCAACGCTGAATTTTTTTTCCGATGGTCTTGCCAGGATTCGAACCCAGGCGTTCAGCTTCATAGGCGGACATGCTAACCTCTGCGCTACGGTGGCCACCATTTGGATATAGTTCCCATATAAACCGATCTACCGATTTGACTTCTTGTGCCCCTGGAAGCCACAATTTTTGTCCGATTTTGCAGAAAGTGTTCTGTTATGACTTCCATGCTAACCTCTGCGCCACGGGAGTATCGGAAGATCGGTTTATATGGCAGCTAAATCAGGTTAACAAACGACTTAGGGTATACTGGGAACAGTTATTGGATATCATACCAAAACGAGATGTGTAAAATTTCAACCAAATTGGATATGAATTGCATTATCTAGAAACTCAAGAAGTCAAAACCCATGATCGGTTTATATAGCAGCTTTGTCAGGTAATAAACTGATTTGAACTATACTTGGCATCATTTTTGAAAGTAATTTTTCAACTTTGTGCATAATTTCAGCCAAATCGGACAGGAATTGCGCCCTGTAGAGGCTCAAGAAGTCTAATCAGGAGATCGGTTTATATGGCAGCTATATCAGGTTCCGTTTGGAACCATACTTAAAACAGTTGGGCAAAATTTTTGCCAAAACGGATAGGAATTGTGCCCTCTAGAAGCTCAAGACCCTAGATCGGTTTATATGGCAGCTATATCAAAACATTGTCCGATTTGGTCCATTAACAATCCCAACCGACCTACGCTAATAAGAAGTATTTAAAGCGCCTACCTTTATTTCTTCGTAAGTTAGCGTGCATTCGACAGACAGACGGACGGACACGTCTTCGTCGATTTGACTCAGATCGGTCCAGATTTAGATAAAGCTGCCATGTAGGCCAACCCTCCGATTTAGGGTCTTAGGCCCATAAAAGTCACATTTATTATCCGATTTTTATGAAATTTGGGACAGTGAGTTCTGTTAGGCGCTTCGACATCCTACGTCAATTTGACTCAGATCGGTCCATATTTGGATACAGCTGCCATATAGAACGATCCTCCGATTTAGGGTCTTAGGCCCATAAAAGCCACATTTATTATCCGATTTTGATGAAATTTGGGACAGTGAGTTGTGTTAGGCCCTTCGACATCTTTCTTCAATTTGGCCCTGATCGGTCCAAATTTTTATATAGCTCCCATATAGAACGATCCTCCGATTTAGGGTCTTAGGCCCATAAAAGCCACATTTATTATCCGGTTTTGCTGAAATTTGGAACAGTGAGTTCTGTTAGGCGCTTCGACATCCTTCGTCGATTTTGCTCAGATCGGTCCATATTTGAATATAGCTGCCATATAGACCGATCCGCCGATTTAGGGTGTTAGACCCATAAAAGTAACATTTATTATCCGATTTTGATGAAATTTGGGACAGTGAGTTGTGTTAGGCCCTTCGACATCCTACAACAATTTGGCCTAGATAGGTCCAGATTTGGATATAGATGCCATATAGACCGATTTCTCGATTTAAGGTTTTGGGCCTATAAAAGGCGCATTTATTGTCCGATGTCGCCGGAATTTGTGGCAGTGAGTTAGGTTAAGCCACTTGAAATACTTCTGCAATTTGGCTCAGATCGGTCCAGATTTGAATATAGCTGCTATATAGACCGATCTCTCGATTTAAGGTTTTGGGCCCATAAGAGGCTCATTTTTAATCCGATTTCACTGAAATTTGACGCAGTGACTTATGTTAGGCTTTTCAACATCCGTGTCGTATATGGTTTAGATCGGTCTATTTTTAGATATAGCTACTGTACTTAATAGTATTTGGTCCAAATCGGAACATATTTCGATATAACTGCTATGGGACATAAGGTATGCAATTTTCCCCGGATTTTGATGAAAGGTGGTTTACATATGCACCCGAGGTGCTGGGTATACAAGGTTCGGCCCGGCCGAACTTAACGCCTTTTTACTTGTTCAATAATTAGATATGCAAATTGAATTAATGCAATTTCGTTTTAATTGAGTTTTCGCAGGAAGTCAATTCAATATGACCTTCAGATTCACTTCACTTGCATTACCTGCATGTTGAATGTATAATCGTTAAATTCTTAATAAATAGGATGACAACCATAGGGGGAGCATATTGCGTCACAACATAAAACCAGTAAGCAAAGCTAAGAGCCAATAGGAGCCTACTACATAATGCGTCTATGCGTCTACACCATCGTATCTATTTTCTACTTTTAAAACAAGGAGCCTATGTTGAAATTGAGTCAGACTTTGCATACCAGTTGAAATTGAATTGAACCTTGTAAGATTTTCTTACGGTAGGACCTGAATGGTGGCTGCTACATGCTTTAAATGCCATATCAGGGTTGCCCAAAAAGTAATTGCGGATTTTTTAAAAGAAAGTAAATGCATTTTTAATAAAACTTAGAATGAACTTTAATGAAATATACTTTTTTTACACTTTTTTTCTAAAGCAAGCTAAAAGTAACAGCTGATAACTGACAGAAGAAAGAATGCAATTACAGAGTCACTGTGAAAAAATTTGTCAACGCCGACTATATGAAAAATCCGCAATTACTTTTTGGGCAACCCAATATATATGAGAGTTATATCTAAATCTGGAGCGACTTTGATGAAAGTTGACGCAAGTATAAGGACTTCAAATAAAACACCTCACGCTGAATTTTATGTAGATCGAACTAAACTTGTAGTTGTATGTAATGGTACATCTAAATCTGATTCGATTTTAATGAAATTTTGCACACGCACTGGTACGTCAAATTATTTCGTTCTAAATATTTTAAAGTTCGGCCCAAAATTGTAGCACTACACGTAGAATTTTCAACCGATCTGCAGAAAATTCGGTACGGATTGTTTTGTTACTGATCTTTACTATGTGCGAGATTTCATTAAAATCTGTTCAGATTCTGATGTAGAACCCATACATATTTGTTCTGATGTAAAACCCATATATATTTGCACTTATATGGCCACAGTTACAACAATTTTCTAACGATCTGTTTAAAAGTCGGTTCAGATTTAGATATAGCTCTCATATACACATCTAATATATAAAACAAGTAAAAGCGTGTTAAGTTCGGCTGGGCCGAATCTTATATACCCTCTACCATGGATCGCATTAGTCGAGCTCTTGCCACGGTATCTCCTTTTAGGCAAACACAGGATACAAGAAAATCATGGCAATGTTATTGGAACAACATCACGTTATGGTTCATTTCGGACCATAATTGAACTGAATATTGAACACCATAGTAGAAGTCATTGTGTAAAATTTCAGCAAAATCTAGTGAGAATTGCGCACATTAGGGGCTGAAGAATTAAAATAGGGAGATGGGTTTATAGGTGAGCGGCATTAGACTAATAACCGATTTATGCCATTTTCGACACGTATGTTAAAGGTCATAAGAGAAGCCGTTGTACAAAATTTCAGCTAAATCGGATAATAATTCCGCCCTCTAGTGGCTAAAGAAGTCAAGACCCCAGATCGGTTTATATGGCGGCTATATCAGGTTATGAACCGATTTGACCTATTCTTAGCACAGTTGTTGAAAGTCATAATAAAACACCTCATGCAAAATTTCAGCCTAATCGGATAATAATTGCGTCCTCTAGAGGCTCAAGAAGTTAAGACCCCAGATAAATGGTAGCTATATCAGGTTATGGACCTATTAGACCCATTCTTAAAACAGTTGTTGGAAGTCATAACAAAACATGCACGCAATATTTCAGCTAAATCGGATAATAATTGCGCCTTTTAGTGGCTCAAGAAGTCAAGATCCCAGATCGGTTTACATGGCAGCTATATCAAAACGTGGACCGATATAGCCCATTTAAAATCCCAACCGACCTACACTAATAATAAGTGTTTGTGCAAAATTTCAAGCGGCTAGCTCTACTTCTTCAAAAGTTAGCGTGCTTTCGATAGACAGACGGATGGACGGACGGACATGACTAGTTCGACTTAAAATATCACGACGATCAAGAATATATATAGTTTGTGGGGTCTTAAACAAATATTACGAGGAGTTACAAACAGAATGGCGATTTAAGCGAAATTTTGTGTGGTCTCTTATAGTAACTTACAAACAAAAATTTAGTATCCAAATTTCGGATAGGGTACCTAAGGGGGGCTGCCCCATCTCAAAACCTACCAAACATATATTTAGACCAATCACGACAATATGGGACTCAAATGAAAGGTATTTCGGATAAGAATACGTATCTGATATCCATTTGTCGAACCAAGTGCTAGGGGGACCACCCCAAGCCCCAAAACTCCCCTAAATCGGACATATTTACCGACCATGGCAATATGGGACTCAAATGAAAGGTATTTGGGAGAAGAATACGAATCTGATATCCAAATGTGGGACTACGTTTCTGGGGGTCCACCCCTTCCCGAAAACACCCCCCAAACAGGACTTATTTACCGACCATGGGAATATGGGGCTTAAATAAAAGGTATTTGAGTGTAGAATTAGAATCTAATATCCAAATATGGTACCAAGTGTTTGAGGGGACCGCCACACCCCCTAAAAACATCCCCCAAAGGGGAGACATTTACGACCATAGCCATATGGGGCTGAAATAAAAGGTGTTTGGAAGTAAAGCACGAATCTGATATCAATATTCGGGAAAAGTGTCTATGGGGCAACCCCACCCCCTCAACAGCACCCAAATAGGACGAATTTGTTGACTATTGCCATATGAGGCTCAAATAAGAGGGTTTTTAGAGTGGAAAACGAATCCGATATATATTTTCAAGGCCAACTCACTGAGTGGCCGTCAATCCATCCAAAACACCCCCCAAGTCGGTAATGTTTGCCGACTATGGAAATATGGGGCTCAAATTAAAGGTATGTGGGAGTAGACCACGTATCTGATATCAACATTAGGGACCAACTGTCTAGGGGGACGTCCCACCACCATAACAACCCTCAAATAGGACGTATTTGCCCACCAAGACAATTTGGGTCTTAAAGAGAGTGGATCCAAATATTCATAGTTTTTAGGGCCAATACCCCAAACCGGACATATTTGCTAACTTTTGCAATAAGGAGTTTAAGTGAGATTAGAAAACGAATTTAATATCTAATTTTGAGGACAATGGCAATATGGGGTTCAAATAAATGACATATATTGGGTTGCCCAAAAAGTAATTGCGGATTTTTCATATATAGTCGGCGTTGACAAATTTTTTCACAGCTTGTTACTCTGTAATTGCATTCTTTCTTCTGTCAGTTATCAGCTGTTACTTTAAGCTTGCTTTAGAAAAAAAGTGTAAAAAAAGTGTATTTGATTAAAGTTCATTCTAAGTTTTATTAAAAATGCATTTACTTTCTTTTAAAAAATCCGCAATTACTTTTTGGGCAACCCAATATAATTGTAGGGTAGGTGTAGGGTATTATATAGTCGGCTCCTCCCCACTTTTGCTTTTCCTTACTGGCTACGATCTGGATTTGACTCAACCCAAAAACAAATCCTGTTCGTTAACATTGCGTTTTTGGAGATTTAAGTGACATGTACACATGAATATGCATGTCACACACATACATACACAATTCATGAAAACGGTTGAATATGTGGGTGGGTTTATCGATTATTCAGACATAAAATCGGGTTTATTTAGATTTAAAAATAAATCCTGTAAAAATGGGATTTAGTTTTGTATGGTAAAACTTGCAAAAAAAAAACAGTTGATTTAGCACTTAAACCCGAAAAAGTAAAAAATCCGGATTTAGTGGCCAATTTTAATCATATTTCAATGTTTTGTTTGTATTTCGATATTCTTTTTGACATTGAAAATCTACTTTGTTTGTGGGAATACATAAAAGGGTTTATGTTTAGAATATAAGCCTCCAACCATTTACTACACTGAAAAAAATTTTGTCTTAATTTTAAAGATTCGAGCCAAAGATAAGCAAATTTAATTTAACTTTTTAAGGAAAAATTCCCTTGGGCGAAAAATATTATCCTTGGCACCTGAACCTGAGTAAATGCAAGAAAATTATCTATAACAGAAGGTCTGCCCTGACGACGTCATATTTTATGGTTGAACATCAACTGGATAATGTGGATCTATTTAATGACTTAGAAGTGTTAGTTGATGGCAGGCTGAAGCGTGATGCTCAGCAGATCAATGTCTACTCTAGGCTTCATCAAACTATGGTCCAATAAGTTCAATGATCCACACTTGTCTAAAGGTCTACTAACTTCCCTTATCAAGCCAAAGCTTGAGTATGATTCCATCTTATGGTCTCCTAGTTATCAGTGTTATACAGACAGATTCAACTGTCCAGACCCAATTTCGTATTTTCCAATAAGGAAGATTATGTTGGAGCAGTATTTTTGAACTTCCGCCCTATGTGGAATTGATTGACTTGCCAACTATGGAGCATAGCCATTGTATGCCTGGTATTGTTTTCATGCAGAAGCTTATAAACGGGAATATCAATTCTCACTTTGTATACCCTCCACCATAGGCTGGGGGTAAATTTTTGGGTTGCCCAAAAAGTAATTGCGGATTTTTTAAAAGAAAGTAAATGCATTTTTAATAAAACTCAGAATGAACTTTAATCAAATATGCTTTTTTTACAGTTCTTTTTTCTAAAGCAAGCTAAAAGTAGCAGCTGATAACTGACAGAAGAAAGAATTCAATTACAGAGTCACAAGCTGTGAAAAGATTTGTCAACGCCGACTATATGAAAAATCCGCAATTACTTTTTGGGCAACCAAATAGTTTCGTCATTCTGTTTGTAACTCCTCGAAATATTCGTCCAAGACCCCATAAAGTGTATATATTCTTGATTGTCATGACATTTTAAGTCGATCTAGCCATGCCCGTCCATCTATCCGTCCGTCCATCTATACGCCCGCCCATCTATCCGTTCGTCCATCTATCCGTCTGTCCATCTGTCGAAATCACGCTTATTTTGGAAGTCATAATGCTAAGTTCTTGAAATTTGCACAAATACTTATATGTGGGAGGTCAACGTAGCGCAGAGGTTAGCATGTCCGCCTATGACGCTAGACGCCTGGGTTCGAATCCTGGCAGGACCATCAGAAAAAATTTTCTGCTGGCGACATTTGTGAGGCACTTTTCCATGTAAAAACTTCGCCCTAAAGTGGTGTCGTTGTGCGGCATGCCGTTCAGACTCGGCCATAAAAAGGAGGGTCCTTATCATTGAGCTTATAATTTAATCGGACAGCACTCACTGGGTTGTGAAAAGCTTGCCCCAGTTCCTTAATGGAATGTTCGTGGGCAAATTTGCATTACTTCTTATTAGTGTAGGTCGATTGGGATTGTAAATGGGTCATATTGGTCCATGTTATAGCTGTCATATAAACCATTAAAAAGCTTCTTCTTGAGCTAGAGGGCGCAATTTTTATCTTTACTGAAATTTATCATGACGTGTTTCGTTATGACTTCCAACAATTGTGCTTAGTGTGGTTTAAATCGGTCAATAACCTGATATAGCTGCCAGTTAAGCCGATCTTGGATCTTGACTTCTTGAGCCACTAGAGGGCGCTATTCTTATTCGATTAGGCTGAAATTTTGAATGAGGTGTTTTATTATGGCTTCCAAGAACTGTGCCAAGTATGGTTGGAATCGGTCTTTAACTTGATATAGGTGTCATATAAACCGATCTCGGATCTTGACTTCTTGAGCCACTAGAGAGCGCTTTTCTAATCCGATTGGGCTGCAAATTTGCATAAGGTGTTTTATTATGGCTTCCAACAACAGTGCCAAGTATGGTAGGAATCGGTCTTTAACTTGATATAGCTCTCATATAATCCCATCTTGGAATTTGACTTCTTGAGCCACTAGAGGGCGCTGTTCATGTCCCATGCGGCTAAAATTTTGGATGAGGTAAAACCGATCTTGGATTTTGATTTCTTGAGCCACTTCTTGAGCAATTCCTATCCGATTTGGCTGAAATTTGGCATGACGTGTTTTGCTATGACTTCCATTAATTGTGCCAAGTATGGCGCAAATCGGTAAATAAGCTGATGTAGCTGCCATATAAACCGATCTGGGATCTTGACTTTGTGAGCCTTTAGAGGGCGCAATTCCTATCCGATTTGGCTGAAATTTAGCATGAATTGTTTCGTTATGACTTCCAACATCTGTGTTTAGTATGATTTAAGTCGGTGCTTAACCGGATTTATCTGCCAGTTAAACCGATCTTGGATCTTGACTTCTTGAGCCACTAAAGGGGGCGCAGTTCTTATCTGATTTGGCTAAAAGTTAACATTGTGACTTCCAACAACTGCGATAAATATGGAATATGAAGCTGCAATATAAACCGATCTGGGATCTTGACTTCTTAAGCCTCTAGAGGGCGCAATTCTTATTCGATTTGGCTGAAATTTTGTACATCGGCTTCTCCTGTGACCTTCAGCATACGTGTCAACTATGGAATCGGTCTATAACCTGATACAGCTCCCATATAAACCCATCTTTCGATTTTACTTCTTGAAGCCTTATAGGACACAATTCTTATTCGAATTGACTGAAGTTTTTCACAATTACTTCTATTGTGGTCACTCACATTGAATTTAATTATGGTCCGAATTGGACCATAACTTATCCATTATCCTTTGTTTGCCTTTAAAGAGATGCCACCCAAACAATTTGACATAAGCGATCTATGGTGAAGAGTATTTTAGATTCGGCCCCGCCGAACTTGCTTCTTGTATCCTACTGCGGTGGGATAGGTGGTGTGTTTCCGATTTTTTTTTCGTTTATCACGTTGTTTCCTGTACTTTTCATATATCGCTTATGTTCCTGCACTATTATAAAAATGCTCCTGCCTCCCATTACATTTAATTCAATATGAAAATCTACAACATTCAAGTTTTTATATCCACTACGAAGGATTGGGGTATATTAATTTTGTCATTCCGTTTGCAACCCATCCTTCCGTGGTGGGTATAAAAGGTTTATAACCTGATATATCGCCCATAGAAACCGATCGCCTTATTCGACTTCTTGAGCCACTAGATGGCGCAATTTTCAGTCGGAAATTTAAACCGTTGTGGATGTATCTCTTTTGTACATATTTGAAAAAATCATTCAAAGAAGGTGTTTAAAGCGATCCATAGTCGAGGGTATACAAGATTCGACGTTGCCGAATTTTGCTGCTTCACTACCTTGTGCAAGTAAACTTGCTGATCATATAACAAAATGGCATCTGAAGTGAAGTTAGTTATGGCTGATTCTAGATAAATGAACCCACTGTCCCTTTTTAGTCAACAACATTGACTCCACAAGGATTAAGATTGATATGAAACCTTTAAACAAAACGTACTTTCCCACGCCACTGTCAGTCTATCTATAACCTTTACTAGCTAAAATCTCTAAACCCATATATATTGGAGTTTTCTTTCCCTAAATTTATGCACACTTTGAAAGAACAACAAAATAAAATGAATATTTCATTTACCCCACCGGGCGATGGGGTTTTGTTGCTCCATCTGTGACCTAAACCAAAAAAAGCAAGGAAATATTTGCTATTTAATTTTTGCACACCAAATGTGGCGAGGAGCCTACAAAAAAATAATTTCAGCCCTTTGGAGTTGACACAGAGTAAAAAAAAAAACTCAAATTGTCTGAACTTTTCTAGGGCCTCCTAACGTCAGATAGGATATAAAAAATACCGTAAAAGACTTTGCTTCACCACCAACCACCAAAAATGCCGCAAGGCCACCAAACTTTTGTCGTCATGTGATACTGGAGATAAAGGCAAAGCTTAACTGTGACAAACGAAAAAACTTTACAACAATGAATTTTATCTCCGCACTTTCTTCGGTCGTTCCCAACAATGAGCAGAGGAATTATGGTAAAATAAAGGCTGCCTTAAGGCTTGCAGTACACACCCATCCAACACAAATCCCTGCCATTCGCCACATTCTGTTATAACATCGAACTCATACAAAATTAATTCAATTGTTGTAATAAACTGCAATAAAGTAAAGTTTTCTGTGTTTATGAGCACTAAGCATGTTTTACTTGCCGGCAATGCCCATTATTTTAATGTAAGAAATATGTGCCGCTTTTACTACTACACATCAAACTATTACGACTGACTTGCAGCAAATTTGGCCCTTGCAAAGACTAGGTCGCTGCAAAAGAAAAAAGCCTCACAAAAAAGATAATCCCCAAAGGCAGCTAGAAAATTTTGCTGAATACACTGAATGGATTCTACACCGCAAAAAAAAAACAAAAATTGGTTTCGATCTTGAATTTTATTGTTCCAATTAATATTTTAATTGAAACTGCTTCAGTCACGAAAATTATGATATCAATCACCGTTTTTGAAAAAGTAATTGAAAACCAGTAAGAAAGGGCAAAAGTCGGGCGGTGCCGGCTGTATAATACCCTACACCTACCATATAAATACAATGTGGGAGTCGTCGAGGAAAGCGTTGTGCAAAATTTTGGCCACAATTGGTCAAATAATGCGCTTGCAGTGGCTCATGGGGTGCAAATCTGGCCATATACATATATGATAGCTATATCAAAATCTGAGCCGATTTCTATAAAATTCACCAGTTCTATTGAGAGCCATAAGAAAATCCTTCCTTCAAAATTTCGACAGAATCGCTTAACAAATGAGCACTTTTTTGAAATATTTCTCAAAATCGGACGAACATATATGTGAGAGCTATACCTAAATCTGAACCGATTTCGAGCAAACTCCTCAGATACTGCGGCAGTCGTCTAGGAAAGCGTTTTGCAAAATTTTGACAAGATGGGGCAATAAATGCGCTTGCTGTGACTCTTGAAGTTAAAATCGGACGATATATATATGTGAGAGCTATATCTAAATCTGCACCGATTTCCATGAAATTCACCAGTAATATTGAGAATCAAAAGAAAATCCCTCCTGTCGAATTTCGAGAAAATCGGTTTACAAATGACCATTTTATTGCATTATTACTGAAAATCGGACAAACATATATATGGGAACTATAACTAAATCTGAACCGATTTTGACCACACTCTGTGTATATTGTGGTAGTCGTCGAGCAAAGTGTTGTGCAATATTTGGGCAAGATTGATCCATAATATGCTTGCAGTGGCTCTAGGAGTGAAAATCGGACGATATATATATATATGAGAGCTATATCTAAATCTGAACCGATTTCCATGAAATGCGCCACTAATGTCGAGAGTCGTAAAAAAATCTTTCCCACCAAATTTTGTGATAAACGGTTAACAAATGACGATTTTATTGCATTATTACTGAAAATCGGACGAACACATATATGGGAGCTATATCCAGACCTGAACCGATTTTTTCCAATTTCAATGGGCTTCGTCTTGAGGCCGAAAAATATGCCTGTACCTAATTTTAAGATGATCGGATGAAAACTGCGACCTGTAGTTTGTACACAAATTAACATGGACAGACGGACGGACAGACAGACGGAAGATAGACAGACGGAGGATAGACAGACGGAGGACAGACAGACGGAGGACAGACAGACGGAGGATAGACAGACGGAGGACAGACAGACAGGATAGACAGACGGAGGACAGACAGACGAAGGACAGACAGACGGAGGACAGACAGACGGAGGACAGATAGACAGACTGACCGACAGACAGATGGAGGACAGACAGACAGACTGAGGACAGACAGACGGAGGACAGACAGACAGACGGGGGACAGACAGACGGAGGACAGACAGACGGAGGACAAACAGACGGGGGACAGACAGACGGAGGACAGATAGACAGACGGACGGACAGACAGACGGACGAACAGACAGACGGGGGACAGACAGACGGAGGACAGACAGACAGATGGACGGACAGACAGACGGAGGACAGACAGACGGAGGACAGACAGACGGAGGACAGACAGACGGAGGACAGACAGACGGAGGACAGACAGACGGAGGACAGACAGACGGAGGACAGACAGACGGAGGACAGACAGACGGAGGATAGACAGACGGAGGACAGACAGACAGGACAGACAGACGGAGGACAGACAGACAGATGGAGGACAGACAGACAGACTGAGGACAGACAGACGGAGGACAGACAGACAGACGGAGGACAGACAGACGGAGGACAGACAGACGGAGGACAGACAGACGGAGGACAAACAGACGGAGGACAAACAGACAGAGGACAGACAGACAGACGGACGGACGGACAGACAGATGGACGGACAGACAGACTGAAGACAGACGAACATAGCTAAATCGAATCAGAAAGTGATTCTGAGTAGATCGGTATACTTATCAATGGGTCTATCTCTCATCCTTTTGGATGTTACAAACAAATTCACTGAGTTATAGTACCCAGTAGTGGTGTAGGGTATAAGAAGTAAGAGCGTGCTAAGTTCGGCCGGGCCGAATCTTATACACCCTCCACAATGGACCGCATTTGTGGAGTTCTTTGCGGCATCTCTTTTTAGGCAAACAAAGTATAATGAATTAGAGCTATATCAAGTTATAGTTCGATTCGGACCATAAATGAATTGAATGTTGAAGACCATAGTAGAAGTCATTGGGTAATATTTCAGTCGATTCGGATAAGAATTGCGCCTTGTAGGGGCTTAAGAAGCATATTTGGAAGATCGGTTTATATGGGAGCTGTATTCGATTCAGACCATATTGGACATGTAAGTTGAAGGTCATGGGAGAAGCCGTTGTACAAAATTTTACAGAAATCAGATAATAGTTGCGCCCTCTAGAGGCTCACGAAGTCAAGGTTTATATGGCAGCTACATCGGGTTATGAATCGATTTGATTCATACTTAGCACAGTTGTTGGAAGTAGTATCAGAACACCACGTGCAAAATTTCAAAAATTGCGCCCTCTAGGGGCTCAAGAAGTCAAGACCCAAGATCGTTTTATATGGCTGCTATTTCAAAACATGGACCGATTTGGCCCATTTACAATCCCAACCGACCTACACTAATAAAAAGTATTTGTGCGAAGTAGTATCAGAACACCATGTGCAAAATTTCAGTCAAATCGGACGAGCATTGCGCTCTCTAGAGGCTCGAGAAGTCAAGACGCCAAATCGGTTTATATAGCAGCTATACCAGGTTATGGACCGATTTGTGCCATACTTGGCACAATTAATGGAAGTCATAGCAGAACACCTCATGCTAAATTTCAATCAAATCGGGCGAGAATTTCGCCCTCTAGAGGCTCAAGAAGTCAAGACCCAAGATTGGTTTATATGGCAGCTATATCAAAACATGGACCTACTTAGACCATTTGCAATCGTAACCAACCTACACTAATAAAAAGTATTTGTGCAAAATTTCAATCTACTAGCTCAAGAGTTTGCGTGTTTTCGACAAACAGACGGACGGACAAAGGAACGGACATGGCTAGATTGACATAAAATGCCATGACGATCAAGAATATATATACTTTATGGGGTTTGAGAGGAATATTTCGAGGAGTTGGAAACAGAATGACGAAGTGAGTATACCCCCATCCTATGGTGGAGGGTATGAAAATATTACCACTATCCTCTGAACAATGAATATATGAAATTTGATCAAAACCGGACAAGGCTCGATTCCCTTGTCCGATTTTGATGAAATTTCAGGTCAGGCGTTAATAGGTTGAGTGGCAGTCTGGCCTCAGACTCACTTAGACGTTTTCGTCCATTATGATATCACAGGCACAGGAGCAGGAAGATGCCTTCTAATTGCTTTAACGAACAGGCGCATACTTATCATGCATCAATGAGTGTTGTCGTATTCAAGTTTTTATACCCACCACCGTAGGATAGGGGATATATTCATTTTGTCATTCCGTTTGCAACACATCGAAATATCAATTTCCGATCCTTCAAAGTATATATATTTCGGATCGTCGTAAAATTCTAAGACGATTTAACGATGTCCGTGTGTCTGTCCGTCTATCCGTCTGTCCGTCCGTCTGTTTTAAACACTCTACAGCCTTCAAAAATTGAGATATTGAGCTGAAATTTGGCACAGATACGTCTTTTTAATGCACATTGGTTAAGTTCTTGATCGGGCCAAATCGGACCATATTTGGATATAGCTGCTGTGTAGACCGATTTTCCGATAAAGGGTCTAATGCCCATAAAAACTTTATTTTCAACCGATTTTGCTGAAATTTGAAACAGTGATTTGCTTAAGGCTTCCCGACATCTGACCTAAATATGGTTTGGATCGAACTATGTTTAGATATAGCTGCCATATAGACCGATCTCCTGATAAAGGGTCTGGAGACCATAAAAGCTTTATTTATTACCCGATTTCGCTGAAATGTGCAACAGTGGGTTATTTTAAGCCTCAGGACATCTGACCTAAATATGGTTCAGATCGGAGTATATTTAGATATAGCTGTCATGTAGACCGATCTCCCGATAAAGGGTCTAATGCCGATAAAAACTTTATTTTTTAACCGATTTCGTTATAATTTGAAACAGTGAGTTATTTTTAGCCTCCTGATACCCTACCTAAATATGGTTCAGATCGGACTATATTAAGATATAGCTGCCGATCTCCCAATAAAGGGTCTGAAGGCCATAAAAGCTTTATTTATTACCCGATTTCGCTGAAATTTGAAACAGAGAGTTTTTCTGAGCCTCACGATATTCGACCTTAATATGATTCAAATCGGTTTATAATTGGATATATCTGCCAAAGAGACCAATATTTTGTTCGACAAAATTGAATAGTGACAGATATATTAGGCCACTCAATGTCCGTGCCGAATTTGGCTGCTTAAGTTATCCAATTTTCACCTGATTGTGACGAAATGGGATTTACATATATACCCGAGGTGGTGGGTATCCAAAGATTGGCCAGGCCTAACTTAATGCATTTTTACTTGTTTTTTAATGTATTTCATTTTCCCACTCGCTGTACAATAAAAACTTTTAGGGAAAACAACAAAACTTTGTGGATGCTTGTTTTAACAAAAGGTGAATCTCTCCAGATAAGCCGTATGCATGCACACTTAGCCTAGTGAAGTGTCATTGAGAGATACATTTGCCAAAATTATGCAAATAAACGTTGGAATTTTTCATAAAACCAAAACTCAGCCATCATCGTTTATAGTGTCAGACTAAGAGCACTTTCCAAGGTGAAATTGTTTTGCATTTCCAAGCAGAGATCAAACGTCATTATGCCACGTAGGCTATGAAGGAATACGGGCATGGTCCATGTTCTTGTTACTATTGAATGTAATGAAAAAACTTGTGGCAGGCCACAGGGAGGAAAAAATTCAAGGTTTTTTAAAGCTTAATCATTTTCGCATTCACACTTATCACTTCATACTGGTTTTTGTACAATTATTGCAAAATGATGTGAGGCAACTTTCTTTTGTTGGTTGATTAGCGCTGGTTTCTAAAATGCCATCGCTTTCCGTTTGGCTATGGCCAATTTATCATTGCATTAAGAATGGCGATATAAAGCAGACATTCTTGGGTTTTTTCCTTGCCGTAATACTTTAATGGCGTAGGAGACATTTGATACCAATAAGAGACGATTTGCTTGTTTGTGGTGTCACCCCTACACTTCACTTCAGCACACATTCATGCGAAGACATCAGGACCGTGTATAGGTGGTTGGCAATTTAAGGACCTAAGTACACACTACGTACTTAGATGTAGACAGATCGGATATCAAATTTGGTTTCTAGTGAAACATGAAATCAAATCTGGGGTTCAGTTTATATCTATTGGTTGCCCAAAAAGTAATTGCGGATTTTTTAAAAGAAAGTAAATGCATTTTCAATAAAACTTAGAATGAACTTTAATCAAATATACATTTTTACACTTTTTTTCTAAAGCAAGCTAAACGTAACAGCTGATAACTGACGGAAGAAAGAATGCAATTACAGAGCCACAAGCTGGGAAAAAATTTGTCAACGCCGACTACATGAAAAATCCGCAATTACTTTTTGGGCATCCCAATATTTTTATACCCTCCGCCATAGGATGGGGGTGTACTAATTTCGTCATTCTGTATGTAACTCCTCGAAATATTCGTCTAAGACCCCCCGTCCGTCCGTCTGTCTGTTGAAAGCACACAAACTATCGAAGGAGTAAAGCTAGCCGCTTGAATTTGAAATTTTGAACAAATACTTTTTATTAGTGTAGGTCGATTGGGATTTTAAATGGGCCATACCGGTCCATGTTTTGATATAGCTGCCATATAAACCGATCTGGGATCTTGACTTCTTGAGCCACTAGAGGGCGCAATTCTCGCCCGATTTGACTGAAATTTTGCATAAGATGTTTTGTTATAGTTTCTAACAACTGTGCCAATTATGGTTCAAATCGTTCTATAACCTGATATAGCTGCCATATAAAGCGGTCCAGATTTGAATATCTGGGGTCTTGACTTCTTGAGCCTCTAGAGGGCGCAATTCTTATGCGATTTGCTTGAAATTTTGCACGAGGTGTTTCGATATAACGTCCAACATCTGTGCCAAATACGGTTTAAATCGGTCCATAACTTGATATAGCTGCCATATAAACCGATCTTGATTCTTGACTTCTTGGCCCATTGGTGGGCGCAATTCTTATCCGATTTGGCTGAAATTTTGTATGTATAGAATATAGCTGCCATATGGACCGATCTCTCGACTTAAGGTTTTAGGCCTTTAAAAGGCGCATTTATTGTCCGATGTCGCCGAAATTGGGGAGAGTGAGTAAGGTTAAGCCCCTCGACGTACTTTTGCAATATGGTACAGATCGGTCTAGATTTGGATATAGCGTTCATAAAGATTTAAGGTTTTGGGCCCTTAAAAGGCGCATTTATTGTCCGATGTCGCTGAAATTTAGGACAGTGAGTTGTGTTAGGCCCTTCGATAGCCTTCTTGAATTTGGCCCAGATCGGTTCAGATTTGAATATAGCTGCCATATAGACCGATCTCTCGATTTAAGGTGTTGGGTCCATAAAGGGCGTATTTATTGTTCGATGTCGCTGAAATTTGGGACAGTGAGTTGTGTTAGGCCCTTCGATAGCCTTCTTCAATTTGGCCCAGATCGGTCCAGATTTGAATATAGCTGCCATATAGACCGATCTCTCGATTTAAGGTGTTGGGCCCATAAAGGGCGCATTTATTGTCCGATGTCGCCGAAATTTGGGACATAGTTAGTCTCTTTCGGTATTTGTAAGGCTCTTCGACATTTTTCTGCAACGTGGCTCAAATCGGTTCAGATTTGCATATAGCTGCCATATAGACCGATCTCTCGATTTAAGGTTTTGGGCGCATAAAGTACGCATTTATTGCCCGATTTCGCCGAAATTTGGGACATTGAGTTGTATTTAGCTCTGCGAAATTTTTCTGCAACTTGGCCCAAATCGGTCCAGATTTGAATATAGCTACCATATAGACCGATCTCTTGATTTAAGTTTTTGGGGCCATAAAAGGCACATATATTGCCCGATTTCGCCGAAATTTGGGACAGTGAGTTGTGTTTGGCTCTTCGACATTTCCTGAAACTTGGCCCAAATCGGTCCAGATTTGTATATAGCTGCCATATAGACCGATATCTCGATTTAAGGTTTTGGGCCCATAAAAGGCACATTAATAATCCGATTTCACTGAAACTTGACAAAGTAAGTTAAGCTGTACTCACCTTTACTACCATGACTATCAAATACTCCGCTTGATATTTTAATATTCCAAATGATGCCAATTTGTGTTTTATCCTTCATTGAGTTAATCCTTCAGGTTGTCACATTTTTTTCGGTCTGTTTTTAGGATTTCACTTAAAGTGAGTAACATTTATTCTCAGATATTCTCAGATTCACATTAAAATGATTTTTTGTTAATTAGTCGCAAACTTTATTTAACTTCGACTTGTTAGCTTCAAGGAATTCTCTTGAATTTGGTATACATTTTCTTTTTTTTTTTTTTGTTTTGTATTAATCACACGAATATTTTTGTAATATTATCACAGAATAATAATAACAATATTCTCCTTCATATGAATATTAAATTTATTTTCGGAATGTAATTTATTCACATTATGTTGACATTCGATTTTTTGTTTTTCAAAATTTAATTTAAAGTCCCATGCCAGGCATGGCATGGGGAGGGATTATTTGAAATTTATTATTATTTCTATATATGCAAAAACTTTATGGACTCCTCATTTTATATGCCGCAACATCCGCAGGAGGCAAGGGTCATAACACACCGAGAAATGCCTTAGGGGAAAGCTTCTTTAAATTATGCGCCACAATTGGATTTTTTACATTTCTGTGCGGGAACTTCGTTTACTATGCCACTTTTTTCTTTTTTTTTTAGTATTGCGCTTTTTTTTAGTTTTTACTTTTGCTCTTCTTCCATTTTTTATTTATTTACAAATTATAGGCTGTTTTTATTTATTTTTTTTTTCTATATGAATTCTTTGGGGCATTTCTTAACGCAATTTAATATTCGATGGGGGGTTTGGTTGTTTTATTCCGCTTTCTCTTGCTATAGACGACCGTTTCACTGCCGTTTGTGTTTAGAACTGATTCGAATGGCGCCTTAATATGAACTACCGTTAAAATTCAATTGTTCTCCACTTGTCTTTGAAAACAATTCCGCCGGTTGTATTGCCTTCAAACATGTTTGAAGCGAGCATTGACTAAGAACTTGTTAACAATTGGAAAACAGGTGTATGTGTGTGCTACAATGATGCCATACTAAGGGAAAACTTGTTGCTGTGCATTTAAACAACTTTTATGGCAGACTCTAATTTAGCTTAGGCCATTGACGACTATTGAATGGAAAAATACCAAAGAATATGGATGTCTTGGAAAATTCTAGCTTAAGTGAAATTTTAGTGATCATTTCTTATTATACCCACCACCTTAGGGTAGGGGGTATATTCATTTTGCTATTCCGTTTCCAACACATCGAAATATCCATTTCCGACCCTACAAAGTTCAAATATTCTTGATCAGCGTAAAAATCTAAGACGATCTAGACGTGTCCGCCCGTCTGTCTGTTGAAATCACACTACAGTCTTCAAAAATAGAGATATTGAGCTAAAACTTTGCACAGATTCTTTTTTTGTCCGTAAGCAGATTAAATTCGAAGATGGGCTATATTGGACTATATCTTGATATAGCCCCCATATTGACCGATCCGCCGATTTATGGTCTTAGGCCTATAAAAGCCACATTTATTATCCGATTTTGCTGAAATTTGGGACAGTGAGTTGTATTGGGCCCTTTGACATCCTGTTTGAAGTTGGCCCTGATCGGTCTAGATTTGGATATAGCTGCCATATAGACCAATCCTCCGATTTAGGGTCTTAGGCCCATAAAAGCCACATTTATTATCCGATTTAGCTAAAAATTTGGAACAGGGTGTTGTGTTAGGCCCTTCTACTTCCTTCGGTAATTTGGCTCAGATCGGTCCAGATTTGGATATAGCTGCCATATAGACCGATCCTCCGATTTAGGGTCTTAGGCCCACAAAAGCCACATTTACTATCCGATTTTGATGAAATTAGGGACAATGAGGTGTCTTAGGCTCTTCGAAATCTTTCTTCAATTTGGCCCTGATCGGTTCAGATTTGGATATAGCTGCCATATAGACCGATTTCTCGATTTAAGGTTTTGTGTCCATAAAAAACGAATTTATTGTCCGATGTCGCTGAAATTTGCAACAGTGTGTTTAGTTAGGATCTTCGACGTCTTTCTTCAATTTGGTCCGAATTGGTCCAGATGTGAATATAGCTGCCATCTTGATTGATCTCTGCATTTAAAGTTTTGGGCTTATAAACGTCGTATTTATTGTCCGATTTCGCCGAAAAAGTGTTGCCCAGCAACACGTCATTTGGTCTCGTCTATCGGTAAGCTAAAAATGGTTGCTTTATCCTTATCGTTAAGGTTTGCAACTTCTGGTTTCACGCTGAAACTGACGGCCTGCACATTAATTAAATCACACAGTGTCCCGTTCGGTCATTATAATTGATCGACTGTTTTGTGGTGAGGTGGTCCGCTAGATATATGAGCAGAATAATGATATCAGATTCGCAGTACCCAACCTTATACCTTTAATTTGAACCTATTTTTTCCAGTTTCAATAGGCATCGTCTCTAGGCCGAAAAACACGGTCATACCCCCCAAATGGGAGTTTTACACGATCATAGCTATGTAAGACTCAAAGAAAGGTATCTGAAAGTTGATTACGAACATTACGAGCTTAAACTTTGTGTTTAAGAGTCTTGGTGGAGTTTTACCTCCAAAAATAGCCTCCAATATATTATCTGACCAATTAAAGCAATCGGGTGGATCAAATGATAGATATTTTTGAGTGCGCCATTCAAATATGTGCTCAAGTGGCAGATGGAGTGTTGCGCGCAACCCTCATACAGGCACTCTCTACCAAACGGCTGTATACACCAATCATGACAATACGGGGTTAAATGAGAGGTATAAGGTTATGGACTACGAATCTGGTATCTTCATACCGCTAACAGGACACTGGGTGATTTAATTGATGTGTGGGAACACAAATAAATGTACGCCGCCATACCCCAAAAATGATGACGTTCAGCGTGAAAGCAGGAGTTGCAAACCTTAACATTATGGTTGCCACTATTTTTGGCTAATCGATAGAAAAGACCAAAACGACGTGTTGCTAGGTAACACTTTTTTGTTCAAAAGGGTTTACATGGTTTAATAGTAAAAACTGTCGTCACCGCACCAAATATATAGACTGCCAAATTAGTTCTTTACCACAGAGAATCGTTTAATATGGCCATTTGATTTGATTTAAAAGGACTAAATGATGATCATTTAATGGGTAGCCACATAGTCATTTATAGACAACTACCACATCATAGGCCACCGTAGCGCAGAGGCTAGCATGTCCGCCTATGACGCTGAACGCCTGGGTTCGAATCCTGGCGGTGGTTTTCCCCTCCTAATGCTGGCAACATTTGTGAGGTACTATGCCATATAAAACTTCTCTGGAAAGAGGTGTCGCACTGCGGCACGCCGTTCGGACTCGGCTATAAAAAGGAGGCCCCTTATCATTGAGCTTAAAACTTGAATCGGACTGCACTCATTGATATGTGAGAAGTTTGCCCCTGTTCCTTAGTGGAATGTTCATGGGCAAAATTAGCATTTTTTTATTTACCACATGATGACCAATGTTATAGGCGTTCAGCCACTCTAAGCGAGTTACCGCCATCTACTGGCTGTTTTGGAATGGATTTAGTTGATCCAATTGAAAACAGCCGGTAAATGGCGCTTATTTGGAGAAGCCAACATTAACAGAAAGAGGGCAGAGTGGTTCTAATTAATCGTACAGCATTTATCTTCATTATGACTTCGTTGCGATATCATTTTTTAACTTTCCCACTTTACGAGGGGCCTTAACAATAACTTTCAAAAACACTTACATTAACCAAAAGTCAACAAGCAAAAAGGCGTTAAGTTCGGCAGGGCCGAACTTTGGATCCCCAACACCTTGGGTGTATATGTAAACCACCTTTCATCAAAATCCGGTGAAAATTGCATACCTTATGCCCCATAGCAGTTATATCGAAATATGTTCCGACTTGGATCAAACACTAATAAGTACAAGTCATTATTCAATTGTGTATAACAAAATATTGGTATTTTTAGTTGCTATATCTAAATATGAACCGATTTGAACCATATGCGACACGGATGTTGAAAAGCCCAACATAAGTCACTGTGTTAAAATTCAGTGCAATCGTATCATAAATGCGCCTTTTATGGGGCCAAGGCTTTAAATCGAGATATCGGTCTATATGGCAGCTTTATTCAAATCTGGACCGATCTGTGCCATACTACAGAAGTATATCGAGGGGCTTAACACAACTCACTGTCTTAAATTTCAGCAAAATCGGATAATAAATGTGGCTTTTATGGGCCTGAGACCCTAAATTCGCCGATCGGTCTATATGGCAGCTATATTTAAATCTGCACCGATCTGAGCCAAATTAACGAAGTATGTCGAAGGGCCTAACACAACTCACTGTCCTAAATTTCAGCAAAATCGGATAGTAAATGTGGCTTTTATGACCCTAAAACCTAAAACCGAAAGATCGGTCTATATGGCAGCTATATCCAAATCTGGACCGATCTGTGCCATATTGCTAAAGTATGTCGAGGAGCTTAATGTAACTCACTGCCCCAAATTTCGATGACATCGGACAATAAATGCGCCTTTTATGGGTCCAAAGCCTTAAATCGGAGAGATCGGTCTATTGGGTTGCCCAAAAATTAATTGCGGATTTTTCATATAGTCGGCGTTGACACATTTTTTCACAGCTTGTGACTCTGTAATTGCATTCTTTCTTCTGTCAGTTATCAGCTGCTACTTTTAGCTTTGCTTTAGAAAAAAAGTGCAAAAAAAGTATATTTGATTAAAGTTCATTCTAAGTTTTATTCAAAATGCATTTACTTTCTTTTAAAAAATCCGCAATTCCTTTTTGGGCAACCATGTATGGCAGATAACTCACTGTCCCAAATTTCAGCAAAATCGGATGGTAAATGTGGCTTTTTTAGGCCTAAGACCCTAAATCTGAGGATCGGTCTATATGACAGCTATGGCCAAATCTGAACCAATAAAGGCCAAATTAAAAACAGATGTCGAAGGGCCTAAGATAACTCACTGTCCCAAATTTCAGCAAAATCGGATAATAAATGCGGCTTTTATGGGCCTTAGACCCTAAATTGGAGGATCGGTCTATATGGCAGCTATATCCAAATCTGGACCGATCGGAGCCAAATTGACGAAGGATGTGGAAGGGTCTAACACAACTCACTGTCCCAAATTTCAGCAAAATCGGATAATAAAAATGGCTTTTATGAGCCTTAGACCCTAAATAGGCGGATCGGTCTATATGGGGGCTACATCAATTTATAGTCCGATATAGCACATCTTCGAACTGAACCTGCTTATAAACAAAAAAAGAAGCTGTGCAAAATTTCAGCTCAATATCTCTATTTTTAAAGACTGTAGCGTGATTTCAACAGACAGACGGCCGGACATGTCTAGATCGTCTGAGATTTTTACGCTGATCAGGAATATATATACTTTACAGGGTCGGAAATGGATATTTCGATGCTGGCAACAAACCATGGCATGGTACTTCACAAAAGAGATGGCGCACATCGGTACACCATTTGGACTCGGCTAATAAAAGGAGGCCCCTTATCATTGAGCTTACACTTCAATTGAACAGCACTCGGTGTTATGTGAGAAGTTTGTCTGAGTTCGTAAATTTGGGCAAATTTGAATTTTACTGCAATTCCTATAACTGTTTCCAGATTTATGCTATCCATAGATAGGGGCGCATATATGTTACCATTAGGGAATTCGTCCCATAGTTGGTTATTACTTGCTGTTCCGTTCCATTCCACTCCATTCCACATTTATAAAACAACGTTTCTTTAGAACGTAAACAAAGTTCTTAACAGAAGGACAAGTGAGAGAGGCAGGTGATTATCTGTTGTCAAGACCATGGGAAGATTTGCACCATTTGATCAAATCGAGCTTAATTTTGGCTACACTACGAGTAGTTGTGGGCCCATGCTTGCGTTTTTCTTTCCTTTTTTTTACAATCTACGTAAAAGAGCATAACAACATACATAGTAAATCTTTCATTTGAATCGTAAGCCAACATCCTTATAGCATTGTCGTTGCTTCCAACTTTCGAACAGTTTTACATTGCGGCGAATTAGGATTTATTGCAACAGATTAAGAAGGGTTGAGAAACTGTGGTTCTACATGCCATACATATATATGTAGAGAAAGTGAAATTCATTCATGAAAATATGCCGCAACCCAGATTGATGTATGAGTTACGACATCAAACATGCATTGAACACAACATGTGTGAATTCAAGAGAAAAAATGATGTGGCTATTTCATCGCTTTTCCGTTTGTGTTAACAAAAAAAAAAAACTTTTTTTATGGGACAATTATGCCTGCATTAAAGTTTCTCACAACTTCCTAGTGAGAGATGTAAACATTCGAACTCGGTGATTAAAGAATGTCTGCTTACTGAAGTTTAACCAATCCAATTCAAGCGAAAAGTCTACGAAATCAAAAAAATCTAATAAATATTTTTTTATGCCTTGCCCTATGCACCTGCAAGAGAGTCATTGGGAAAAGTTGGGACTTCAAGCCGCGTTTGAGGCAATAAGTGTTTACGGCAGTTGTGAGATCTATAATGCTATATGGTGTTGTGGTATGGTGGACGGCGCTTCAAGAGTCTACATACTATTCAATACTCAGCCGGATTCAAGGGATAGTTTGTGCACAGCCACACTGAGGACGACATCTCTGGTGAATACGACTAGACAAATTTTTGCAATCGCTTGTGTGAGGCTAAGAAAGCTTTCTCCTTGGTCATGAGGCGGTTACGCACCCTGGGTTATACCATGTTGTTCTAGGCAATTGGTATTACACATTGCCTGAGCCCCTTATATATAAAACTAGGTCCGCTCCGCTGCGCCTTCTTTAACTCTCCAATATCTTTTTAGGGTGGGGACACTTGGCCCTGAATGCGGATATGGAATTCGTGCCGTTGTAGCCTATGACGCTGAACGCGTTCGAATCCTGGCAAGAACTTCGGACAAAGCGGTGTATATCCCCTCTTAATGTTGGCAACATTTGCGAGGTACATGCCATGCATGGTAATTTAAAAAATGTTCCCCAAAGAGATGTCGCACTGTGGAACGCCGTTCGGACTCGGCTATAAAAAAAAACGTCCCAACGTGTGGCTTTAGGGCGTACTCCAAAACACTTGGCTCCAAAATTGGATATCGAATTCGTTTTCTACTCTCAAATACCTTTCATTTGAGTCCTATATTGTCATAATGGGTCGAATAACCCATTTGACGTATCTTAGGGAGGAAAAGCGCGACCTAGACTTGAACGCAATACCTAATACCTTTAATTCGAGTCCCATATAGCCATGGTCGGCTAATATGCCCATTTGGGGGTATTTTGGGGGTGGGCAACCTCCCATTACTTGGACCTAATTTGTTATGCCATATTTGTAATCTACTGCCTAATACTTTTCATTTGATTCCCATATTGACATGAACTTCGAATATATCTGTTTAGAGGAGTTTTAGGGTTGGAGGGGTCCCGCTGGGTACTTGGACCCAAATGTTAATACCATATTCGTTTTCTGGTCTCCAATACCTTTTATTTAATACTCTTATAGAGCCCATCGAACCTCTTTCGGCTATGGGTGGCGTTGTTTTTGGGATAAGGGGCAGGATCCGCCTTCACCTGATATCTAACAAGTAACAAGGCTTTAAGTTCGGCCGGGCCGAACTTTGAATACCCACCACCTCGGGTATATATGTAAACCACCTTTCGTCACAATCCGGTGAAAAATGCATAATTTATGCCCCCCTTGGCAGCTATATCGAAATATGATCCGATTTAAACCAAATTTGTCACGGACATTGCGTGGTCTAGTAAGTATAAGTCATTGTTCAATTTTGTACAACAAAATTGTGGTCTTTTTGGTAGCCATATACAAATATAGTTCGATCGGAACCATATACGACACGGATGTCGAAAAGCCTAACATAAGTCACCGTGTCAAATTTCAGCGAAATCGGATTATAAATGTGCCTTTTATCGGGCCAAGACTTTAAATCGAGATATCGGTCTATATGGCAGCTATATCCAAATCTAAACCGATATGGGCCAAATTGAAGAAGGATGTTAAAGGGCCTAACATAACTCACTGTTCCAAATTTTGCCGAAATCGGACAATAAATGCGCTTTTTTTAGGCGCAAAACCTCAAATCGAGAGATCGGTCTATATGGCAGCTATAACTAAATCTGGACCGATTTGGGCCAAATTGAAGAAGAATGTCGAAGATCATAACATAACTCATTGTCCAAAATTTCGGGGAAATCGGACAATAAATGCGCCATTTTTAGGCCTAAAACCTTAAATCGAGAGATCGGTCTATATGGGAGCTATATCCAAATCTGGACCGATTTGGGCCAAATTGAAAGGAGATGTTGAAGGGCTTAACGCATTCTACTGTCCCAAATTTTGGCGAAATCTGGCAATAAATGCGGCTTTTATGGGCCTAAGACCTTAAATCGAGACATCGGTCTATATGGCAGCTATATCCAAATCTGGACCGATCTGAGCCAAACTGAAGAAGAATGTTGAAGGGCTTAACACATCTCACTGTCCCAAATTTCTGCAACATCTGACAATAAATGCGCCCTTTTTAGGCCCAAAACCTTAAATCTAGAGATCGGTCTATATGGCAGCTATATCGAAATCTGGACCGATCTGAGCCAAACTGAAGAAGAATGTTGAAGGGCTTAACACATCTCACTGTCTCAAATTTCTGCAACATCTGGCAATAAATGCGCCTTTTTTAGGCCCAAAACATTAAATCGAGAGATCGGTCTTTATGGCAGCTATATCCAATTCTGGTCCGATCGGGGCCAAATTCCAGAAGTATGTTGACTGGCCTAATACAACTTACTGTCCCAAATTTGATCAAAGTCGGATAATAAATGTCTTTAATAGGCCTAAGACCCAAAATGGCCGGATCGGTCTATGTGGGGGTTATATCTATATCCGGACCGATCTGGGCCAAATTAAAGAAATATGTTGAAGGTCCTAACACAACTCACTTTCGACGACATCGGACAATAAATGCAGCCTTTATGGACCCAAAACCTTAAATCGAGAGATCGGTCTATATGAGGCTTATATCAAGATATAGTCCGATACAGCCTATCTTCGAACTTAACCTGCTTATGGACAAAAAAGGAAGCTGTGCCAAGTTTCAGCACAATGTCTCTATTTTTAAAGACTGTTGCGTGATTTCCACAGACAGACGGACGGACATGGCTAGATCGTGTCTGATTTTTAGGCTGATCAAGAATCTATATATTTTATAGGGTCGGAAATGGATATTTCGTTGTGTTGCAAACATAATGACAAAATGAGTATACTCTCATCCTCCGGTGGAGAGTATAAAAACACATAAATTCAGAAAAATTCATGAAATCTTTATTTGAATCGATAGTACCGTCCATATAATATTTGAAGTTTATTTCATGCACATGTTGACCGTGACTAAGCCTAAAAATGGTCCTTGCGCTTGGTCCAATTTTGGCATACTCTTCCCAACATTTCGGCAGGTATCTCTCGAATAAATGCTTCAATGTTGTCTTCCCATGCGTCAATTCAAGAGGGCTTCTCTGTATAGACATGAGCTTTAACATAGCCCCAAAAAATATAGTTTAAAGGCGTTAGATCGCACGATCTAGGCGGCCAATTAAATGATACCGAACATGAAATAAAATGTTCACCGAACTCGCCTCTCTATAAGCCCATTGTTACGCGTGCTGTGTGGCAAGTGGCACCGTCTTGTTGAAACCACATGTCATGCAAGTCAAGTTCAATTATCTCACGGTAGCGCTCACCACTCACAGTTACATGATCATTCGCTTTATCTTTGAAGAAGTACGGTCCAATGATGCCACCAGCCCATAAACCGCACCAAACTGTGACTTTTTCTGGATGCGTTGGTAGCCGTTGCAATGCTTTTGGCTGATATTCACTCGAAAATCGACAATTCTGCTTATTTACGTATCCATTGAGCCAAAAATGAAATTCATCATCGAAATTCATCGGCTTCAGACCCTTTATCTAGAGATCGGTCTATATGGTAGCTATATCTAAATATAGTCCGATGTAAACCATATTTGATTCCTATGTTGGGAGGCCTTAAGCTTTTCACTATTTCAAATTTTAGCGAAATCGGTTAAAAAATAATGCTGTTATCACCTTCAGACCCTTTATTTGGAGATCGGTCTATATGACAGCTATATCCAAATAAGGTCCGATTTAGCCCGTTCAAGAACTTAGCCAGCGTACATCAAAAAGACGTATCTGTGCCAAATTTCAGCTCAATATCCCAATTTTTGAAGGCTCTAGAGTGATTAAAACAGACGGACGGACAGACACACGGACATCGTTAAATCGTCTTAGAATTTTACTACGATCCGAAATATATATACTTTATAGGGTCGGAAATTGATATTTCGATGTGTTGCAAACGGAATGACTAAATGAATATCCCCCTATCCTACGGTGGTGGGTATAAAAATCACCCTTACCATATCCATTGTTGTTAAATTTTAACAGCGAAATCAGACAAGTTTTCAAAGAACTTAGAATTGAAAACCAAAATTGGATCACCTTTTGACTGCCAGTCATAACCCTGCCGAATTTAAGGCACTTTTACTTGTTTCCACTATAGTTAAGGCAAAAACATGCGTTAATAATTTGCCACATTGAACACAAGTCAATTGGAAACTTATTTTCTGAATGTTTCGAAATTACTTAACACAAAGGCCAAAAATATTCCACTTAATTAAATGTGTTTTACAAGGAATCATAAATTTTCGCCCTACAATGCTTTGTTGTGTAAATACCATTGCGATAAACAAAACGTTTTGATAAAAAAAAAAGCTAGCAAAGTAAGGCAAAAGCCGTGCGGGGCCGAATATATTGCACCTTACACCTAGCCCATAAGTAGAAATTGGGCGATATTATTATTGGGTTGCCCAAAAAGTAATTGCGGATTTTTCATATAGTCGGCGTTGACAATTTTTTTCACAGCTTGTGACTCTGTAATTGCATTCTTTCTTCTGTCCGTTATCAGCTGTTACTTTTAGCTTGCTTTAGAAAAAAAGTGTAAAAAAAAGAATATTTGATTAAAGTTCATTCTAAGTTTTATTAAAAATGCATTTAATTTCTTTTAAAAAATCCGCAATTAATTTTTGGGCAACCCATGGACGCCATGTATAGTTACGAATGGATTTGGATTGACAGCAGAGTTGTTCATATGGCATAAAACAATCCGTTACGAATTTCGGGCAAATGGGCCGATGTATACCCCATTCAATGGTGGTGGGTATAAACAAACAAAATGACACCTGACAAGTAAATACATTTTTTTATACCCTCCACCATTGGATGGGGGTATACTAATTTCGTCATTCTGTTTGTAACTACTCGAAATATGCGTCTGAGACGCCATAGAGAATATATATCCCTGATCGTCATGTCATTTTAAGCCGATCTAGCCATGTCTGTCCGTCCGTCCATTCGTCCGTCTGTCCGTCCGTCCATCCGTCCGTCCATCCGTCCGTCCATCCGTCCGTCCATCCGTCCGTCCATCCGTCCGTCCATCCGTCCATCCGTCCATCCGTCCGTCCATCCGTCCGTCCATCCGTCCGTCCATCCGTCCGTCCATCCGTCCGTCCATCCGTCCGTCCATCCGTCCGTCCATCCGTCCGTCCATCCGTCCGTCCATCCGTCCGTCCATCCGTCCGTCCATCCGTCCGTCCATCCGTCCGTCCATCCGTCCGTCCATCCGTCCGTCCATCCGTCCGTCCATCCGTCCGTCCATCCGTCCGTCCATCCGTCCGTCCATCCGTCCGTCCATCCGTCCGTCCATCCGTCCGTCCATCCGTCCGTCCGTCCGTCCATCCATCCGTCCGTCCATCCGTCCGTCCATCCGTCCGTCCATCCGTCCGTCCATCCGTCCGTCCATCCGTCCGTCCATCCGTCCGTCCATCCGTCCGTCCATCCGTCCGTCCATCCGTCCGTCCATCCGTCCGTCCATCCGTCCGTCCATCCGTCCGTCCATCCGTCCGTCCATCCGTCCGTCCATCCGTCCGTCCATCCGTCCGTCCATCCGTCCGTCCATCCGTCCGTCCGTCCATCCGTCCGTCCATCCGTCCGTCCATCCGTCCGTCCATCCGTCCGTCCATCCGTCCGTCCATCCGTCCGTCCATCCGTCCGTCCATCCGTCCATCCGTCCGTCCATCCGTCCGTCCGTCCGTCCATCCGTCCGTCCGTCCGTCCATCCATCCGTCCGTCCATCCGTCCGTCCATCCGTCCGTCCATCCGTCCGTCCGTCCATCCGTCCGTCCATCCGTCCGTCCATCCGTCCGTCCATCCGTCCGTCCATCCGTCCGTCCATCCGTCCGTCCATCCGTCCGTCCATCCGTCCGTCCATCCGTCCGTCCATCCGTCCGTCCATCCGTCCGTCCATCCGTCCGTCCATCCGTCCGTCCATCCGTCCGTCCATCCGTCCGTCCATCCGTCCGTCCATCCGTCCGTCCGTCCACCCGTCCGTCCATCCGTCCGTCCATCCGTCCGTCCATCCGTCCGTCCATCCGTCCGTCCATCCGTCCGTCCATCCGTCCGTCCATCCGTCCGTCCATCCGTCCGTCCATCCGTCCGTCCATCCGTCCGTCCATCCGTCCGTCCATCCGTCCGTCCATCCGTCCGTCCATCCGTCCGTCCATCCGTCCGTCCGTCCATCCGTCCGTCCGTCCGTCCGTCCATCCGTCCGTCCGTCCATCCGTCCGTCCATCCGTCCGTCCATCCGTCCGTCCATCCGTCCGTCCATCCGTCCGTCCATCCGTCCGTCCATCCGTCCGTCCATCCGTCCGTCCATCCGTCCGTCCATCCGTCCGTCCATCCGTCCGTCCATCCGTCCGTCCATCCGTCCGTCCATCCGTCCGTCCATCCGTCCGTCCATCCGTCCGTCCATCCGTCCGTCCATCCGTCCGTCCATCCGTCCGTCCATCCGTCCGTCCATCCGTCCGTCCATCCGTCCGTCCATCCGTCCGTCCATCCGTCCGTCCATCCGTCCGTCCATCCATCCGTCCGTCCATTCGTCCATCCGTCCGTCCATTCGTCCATCCGTCCGTCCATCCGTCCGTCCATCCGTCCGTCCATCCGTCCGTCCATCCGTCCGTCCATCCGTCCGTCCGTCCGTCCATCCGTCCGTCCGTCCGTCCGTCCGTCCGTCCATCCGTCCGTCCATCCGTCCGTCCATCCGTCCGTCCATCCGTCCGTCCATCCGTCCATCCATCCGTCCGTCCATCCGTCCATCCGTCCGTCCATCCGTCCGTCCATCCGTCCGTCCGTCCGTCCATCCATCCGTCCGTCCATCCGTCCGTCCATCCGTCCGTCCATCCGTTCGTCCATCCATCCGTCCATCCGTCCGTCCATCCGTCCGTCCATCCGTCCGTCCATCCGTCCGTCCATCCGTCCGTCCATCCGTCCGTCCATCCGTCCGTCCATCCGTCCGTCCATCCGTCCGTCCATCCGTCCGTCCATCCGTCCGTCCATCCGTCCGTCCATCCGTCCGTCCATCCGTCCGTCCATCCGTCCGTCCATCCGTCCGTCCATCCGTCCGTCCATCCGTCCGTCCGTCCATCCGTCCGTCCATCCGTCCGTCCGTCCATCCGTCCGTCCATCCGTCCGTCCATCCGTCCGTCCATCCGTCCGTCCATCCGTCCGTCCATCCGTCCGTCCATCCGTCCGTCCATCCGTCCGTCCATCCGTCCGTCCATCCGTCCGTCCATCCGTCCGTCCATCCGTCCGTCCATCCGTCCGTCCATCCGTCCGTCCATCCATCCGTCCGTCCATTCGTCCATCCGTCCGTCCATTCGTCCATCCGTCCGTCCATCCGTCCGTCCATCCGTCCGTCCATCCGTCCGTCCATCCGTCCGTCCATCCGTCCGTCCATCCGTCCGTCCATCCGTCCGTCCGTCCGTCCATCCGTCCGTCCGTCCGTCCGTCCATTCGTCCGTCCATTCGTCCGTCCGTCCGTGCGCCTGTCTGTCTGTCGAAAGCACGCTAACTTTCGAAGGAGTCATGTTAGCCGCTTGAAATTTTGCACAAATATTTTTTATTAGTGTAGGTCGGTTGGTATTGTAAATGGTCCAAATCAGCCCACGTTTTGATATAGCTGTCATATAAACCGATCTTGGGTCTTGACTTCTTGAGCCTCTAGGAGGCGCAATTCTCGTCCGATTTGACTGAAATTTTGCACGTGGTGTTTTGGTATCACTTCCAACAACTGCGGTTAATATGGCTCAAATCGGTCAATGTTTTGATATAGCTACCATATAAACCGATTTCGGGTCTGGACTTTTTGAGCCTATAGAGCGCGCAATTCTCATCCGATTTGGCTGAAATTTTGAATGAGGTGTCCCGTTATGACTTTCAATAACTGTATTGAGTATGGTTTAAATCGGTCCATGTTTTGATATAGCTGTCATATAAACCGATCTTGGGTCTTGATTTCTTGAGCCTCTAGAGGGCGCAATTCTCATCCGATTTGACTGCACGTGGTGTTTCGGTATCACTTCCAACAACTGTATTGAGTATGGTTTAAATCGGTCAATATTTTGATATAGCTGCTATATAAACCGATCTTGGGTCTTGACTTCTTGAGCCTCTAGAGGGCGCAACTCTTATCAGATTTGACTGAAATTTTCCACGTAGTGTTTCGGTATCACTTCCAACAACTGTGTTGAGTATGGTTTAAATCGGTCTATATTTTGATATAGCTGCCATATAAACCGATCTTGGGTCTTGACTTCTTGAGCCTCCAGAGGGCGCAATTCTCATCCGATTTGGCAGAAATTTTGTACATCGGTTTCTCTTATGACATCCAATATAAGTGTCTAATATGGTCTGAATCGATCAATAGCTTGATACAGCTCCCATATAAACCGATATCCCAATTTTGCTTCTTGAGCCCCTACAAGGCGCAATTCTTATTAGAATGAACTGAAATATTACACAATGACTTCTACAATGTTCAGCATTCATTTATGGTCCGGATCGGACTATAACTTGATGTAGCTCCAATAGCATAACAGTTCTTATTCAATAGTCTTTGTTTGCCTTAAAAGAGATACCGCGCATAGAACTCGACAATTGCGATCCATGGTGGAGGGTATATAAGTTTCGGCCCGGCCGAACTTAGCACGCTCTTACTTGTTATCAATACTAACTAGCCTACCTAGGTGTAGGGCATACTGAATTACGTCTGTATTCTCCTTTTTTTATGAGTTTATGATGCGTTATGAAAAGCATATGTTTTTGCTTTTATTTTACGTATTTAATTGTATTCTTTCCACTGATGTTATTTTGTTAAAAGTTTTTAAATTGATTTTGCCATACTCAAAATAATTGGTTATAGTACAAAAAATGGCTTAAACTGGAGAAATTCGTATGGGAATTCCACTTTATCAAGTTTGTATACACATGGCAGAGTCATAAATATTCGTCCATCAACGTTCATCAATCGACTTAAATGGAACTGCGATAGAAAAAACTTTCGATAACAGAAATACATATATCCTTTCCAGATAGCTTATCATGATGATGATCAAATCAATTTATTGTTCGTTGAGCGAAAAAATTTATGAAGTCCACATAATAAGAGACAAAAACCTGTTAATAAGAGTCAAAAACAAGTAAAATTGTGATAAGTTCAGCCTAGCCGAACTTTGGATACCCACCGCCATGGATTCTGCTAAAAATGTTTACAAATCAACTTTGTTGATGGCAAGTGTGTACTTTCTGCAAAATCAGGTGAAAACTGAAGTTTTTAGGGGCAGTAAAAGACTAATTCGGAAATCGATTTATATGAGAGCTACTTATATAAGACTACTAGCCGAACCGGGCCCGCTCCGCTGCGCCTTCTTTAACTCTCTAATAAATTTTTAGGGTGGGGTCACTTTGCCCTGAATGTGAATATCGAAGTCGTGTCATTGTAGCATATGTCCGCCTATGACGCTGAATTGTCGTTATTGGTCTTTATATTCATTGGGTAGGTTTTGAGCGGCCCCCGAGACACCAGACTACAACAATAGAAACCATGTTTTGTTTTTGGTGACGGTAGATTACGTTGAAAAGAGGGTGCAGATATTTATCTGCCCCATGCCATTATAAACATACACTTAAGCCAGTTATCGGCTTATTGTGCGCTCTAAAAACTAAAAAGTAATCTCTAAGAAGAAAATTTAGGAAATGTTCCAACGTCTCATCATCTTCCCACATGCCCTACACATGCTATCACTTGCCGCTCAGATTTTGCATAAGTGACCCGTTTAATACCAAAAGCTATTCTGACCTCCTTCTTACTTCCTTTCAATTATAGCCTCGTCCTCTCACTATCCGGAACACCCCATAGGAGTTTCGCCGTCCTACCGACTGTTTCGCTGTTCCACAGTGTTTCACGCCTGTTTGTCTCCCACGCGCTTAAATCGGGCTGCGTCAACCCGAAAGGCTTCGGGTTAACCAAGTTTATCGTAGGCAGTCCTTTGGCCTTCACCGCCAAATCGTCAGCCCTTTCATTTCCCCTTACTCCGTTAGGGCCCGACAGCCAAACTCTGCGGATTGTGCCATCCTCAGAGAAGGAAGGCTTTAATCTCCTTCTTACAATCCATGGTGACTGAAAGAGTGCAAAAAAATTTCGAAGGAATCACATCACCAATCTTTGCGATCTTTCAAAAATTAGAATAATGAGAAGTGCTTTTTAGGGGAGCGATGGCAGCTCAGACATTTCGACTCAAATGTGGATAACAAATTCATGCAACACTCCCAAATCAATTTAATATGAGCCCCATAAGGCCACGGTCGGTAAATATGAACCGTTTGGAGGGTGTTTTGGGGCTGGGGCGGCCACCGGTACTTGGCCCTGAAAATTGATATCAAATTGCCATAGTCGGCTATGAAGTTCAGTTTAGGGGGTGACGCCCTAAAGCACCCCTTAAACTGAACTGCATATCCCCCCAAACACTTGGCTCCAAAATTGCAAATCAAATTCGTTTTCTACTCTCAAAAACCTTCATTTAACCTATTTGGCGTACTTTTAGGAGGAAAAGCGCCACCTGGACTTGAACGCAAATTTTGAAGGGCATATTCGTAATCTACTCCTAAATACCTTTCATTTGAGTCTCATATAGCAATGGTAGGCTAATATGCCCATTTGGAGGTATTTGGGGGTGGGGCCACCTCCCATTACCTGGACCTAATTTTTTATGGCATATTTGTAATCTAATACCGAATACTTTTTATTTGAGTCCTGTATTGATAGGAACGTCGAATACATTTGTTAGAGGAGTTTTGGTTTGGGGCGGTCCGCTGGGTACTTGGACCAAAATTTTAATATGATATTCGTTTTCTAGTCCCCAATACCTTTGATGTGATAACCATATTGTGCCGATCGGGCCACGTTTAAGAAAATCGGTTCGGCAGTTTTTGATTCTACGGATCAAACAAAAAAACAGAGTCTCATATAGTCATGATGGGTCAAATGCCCACTTAAGGCATTTTTGGGAGGTAAGGTGACCGCCTATACTTCGAACTGTATGTCAGATTCGTAATCTACTCCCGAATATCTTTCATTTGAGCCCCATATTGACATAAACGTCCAATATAACTGTTAGGGGGAATTTTGGGGTTGGGGCAGCCTGATGGGTACTTGGACCCAAATTTTAATAAAATATTCGTATTCGATTTTCCAATACCTTTCATTTGATACCCCTATTTGGTGCACTTTTGATTATGGGTGGTGTTTTTGGGTAACGGTGGAGGGTCCGTCCCCTTCCGAAATCAACAAATTGTAAAGCCTATTTCTTCTTCCTGACCATATTCGTAATCTACTCCCGAATACCTTTCATTTGAGTCCCATATTATCATGATCGTCAAATAAACCTTTTTCAAGGGGTTTTGGGGCTGATGCGGGCCCCTGGGGTTGGGGCGGCCTGATGGGTACTTAGACTCAAATTTTAATAGCATATTCGTATTCGATTTTCCAATCCCTTTCATTTGATACCCATATTGGTTCACTTTAGATTTTGGGTGGTGTTTTTGGGTAACGGGGGAGGGTCGGCCCCCTTTCGAAATCAACAAATTTTAAAGCCTATTTCTTCTTCCTGACCATTTTCGTAATCTACTCCCGAATACCATTCATTTGAGTTCCATATTGTGATGATCGTCAAATGAACCTATTTTAAGGGGTTTTGCGCCTTTTATGGGCCCAAAACATTAAGTCGAGAGATCGGTCTATATGGCAGCTATATCCAAACCTGGAACGATATGAGCCAAATTGACGAAGTATGTCAAAGGACTTAACATAACTCACTGTTCCAAATTTCAGGAAAATCGGATAATAAATGTGGCTTTTATGAGCCTAAGACACTAAATCGGAGGATGGGTCTATATGGCAGCTCTATCCAAATCCGAACCGATCTGGGCCAAATTGACGAAGGATGTCGAAGGGCCAAATTGACGAAGGATGTCGAAGGGTCTAACACAACTCACTGTCCCAAATTTCAACAAAATCGGAAAATATTCGTGGCTTTTCTTAGCCTAAGACCCTAAATCGGCGGATCGGTCTATATGGGGGTTATATGAAGATATAGTCCGAAATAGCCCATCTTCGAACTTAACCTGCTTATGGACAAAAAAGAATCTGCGCAATGTTTCAGCTCAACATCTCTATTTTTAAAGACTGTAGCGTGATTTCAACAGACAGACGGACGGACATGTCTAGATCGTCTTAGATATTACTTTGATCATGAGTATATATATGCTTTATAGTGTCGGAAATGGATATTTCGATGTGTTGCAAACGGAATGACAAAATGATTATACCCCCATTCTTCGGTGGTGGGTATAAAAACAATGAATATAAGAAATTTCATTAAAATCGGACAATGGTATCAATAGTCAGCCATTAGTGGGTTATATAACAGTTCAAACTGCTATCAATAATCACACCAAGAGATTTGGCTGATGACGCAATCAGCCAAATCTCTTGGTTACACCCCGTCGTTTAGTTTGCCATTCACCCTAAGACTTAACGATATCTCTGTGGGAGATGAATTATCGATGCCTTCGCACTCTCAAAGTGAGTTAGAATTAAAAAGTTTCATTTCTTTAAGACTGCTGACACTGCAGTTCAAGTTTTTATCATCAGTTCTTGGCAAATTGAAGAAACTTAACTTTGATTAAAATGTACGATTGCAAATTGTCATCCCCACTTGACTTGCATCTGGAATTATTTGGAAATGCTAAGCTAAGGATAAGTCATGGCGCATAGCAGCGTGCTTATCAGAGTGACATGCTTTTCTCAATGCTCAATTTGAAGGCAAATAATACCAAGGAATTAAATGGAAGGTAAAATTGCTTTAAATGTTTCTGTTTCTTTAAATGTCAGCATTTGATATACAGAAAATGTGTTAAAAGAAAAACGAGAAAGAAACTGGAATTATGGAGAACTCTTTAAATTGGTTCAATGTTTTTCCATGTATAAGGCGGCATTTAAAAATTTTTATATTATCTGATGATGGCCACCGTAGCGCAGAGGTTGGCATATCTGCCTATGACGCTGAACGCCTGGGTTAGAATCCTGGCGAGGACATTAGAAATAATTTTCAGCGGTTGTTTTCCTCTCCTAATGCTGGCAACATTTGTGAGGTACTATGCCATGTAAAACTGCAACACCTCTTTTGGAGAGAAGTTTTACATGGCATAGTACCTCACAAATGTTGTCAGCATTAGGAGAGGAAAACAACCGCTGAAAATTATTTCTAATGTCCTCGCCAGGATTCTAACCCAGGCGTTCAGCGTCATAGGCGGATATGCCAACCTCTGCGCTACGGTGGCCATCATCAGATAATATACAAAATTTTTAATGTGGCACGCCGTTCAGACTTGGCTATAAAAAGGAGGCCCCTTGCCATTGAGCTTTAAATTGAAACTCTCAAACTTCACTAACATCCTGTTTGAAATAAACAATTGGTGGCTTGTTTACAACATCTCTATAGGACTTACTGCTCAAAGAAATATTACTCGACTTACTTTGGCATTATTCAAATTTTCATTCGTTATTTGTAAAGCTCCGACTTTAATACTTCATTTCCCGTATGGCTCAAACCAGGGCATGCGGTAAATTTTCCTCTTTTGAGTGTAACTCCAAAAGTCCTCCATTGCAGGCAAGAATTCTAAGCAGTCCTTTTACAAGAGATAGGCGGACCTTTGAGGATTTGTAAATGGCACTTAAGGTCATTCACCAACTAACGACGACAAGACAAGTCTCTGTGGAGGTGTGAGTTTGTGAAATTTATTAACATTTGTGTGATTTTTTTTTGTTTTTATCATTTTTTATCGCGCTTTTGGTTGACAATGATTTGACACTATATTTTTCACGTTTCCATTGTCCTTTCCAAGATAATTTTTGAGGGAGGCAAACCAAACAACGCCTCAAGTGTTTATGTCAATGTATTCAGTGATAATTATCACAATAAATTTGTACAAGTTCTAGGGAAAGTTAATGAACTGTTCGCAGTGCCTTGGTCTGCGATAATGAAGTCGACTGTTGTCGATTTAACAACAAGGCAGCACCATTATATGCTAGCTTAGGTTAATCATGAAAAGTTAAAATTTATTGAACTTCCTTGCGTCCATTGTGCTGACATTGTAGGCAAAGCTCAAGTATTCCCACACTGTGAGAGATGGAACAAAAACAACAAAAAAAGTGTAAAGTTCGGCCGGGCCGAATCTTATATACCCTCCACCATGGATCGCATTTGTCAAGTTCTTTGAACGACTTTCAAATAATTATGAGCTGTATGAAGTTATTGGCCGATGCATTAAAAAAACCAATAAGAAAAAAGGCAAATGCCGGGCGGTGTCGACTATATAATACCCTACACCACCTCGTGCATGTAGTTCATTATACCCTCCACCATAGGATGGGGATATACTAATTTCGTCATTCTGTTTGTAACTACTCGAAATATTCATCTGAGACATCATAAAGTATATTTATTCTTGATTGTCGTGACATTTTGTATCGATCTAGCCATGTCCGACCGTCTGCCAGTCCGTCTGTCCGTCCGTCCGTCTGTCCGTCAGTCTGTTTGTCCGTCCGTCTGTCTGTTGAAAGCACGCTAACTTCCGAAGGAGTAAATCTAGCCGCTTGAAATTTTGCACAAATACTTCATATTAGTGTAGGTCGGTTGAGATTGTAAATGGGCCATATCGGTCCATGCTTTGATATAGTTGCCATATAAACCGATCTTGGGTCTTGACTTTTTGAGTCTCTAGAGGGCGCAATTCTTATCCGATTTGAATGAAATTTTGCACGACGTGTTTTGTTATGATATCCAGCAACTGTGCCAAGTATGGTTCAAATCGGTTCATAACCTGATAAAGCTGCCATATAAACCGATCATGGGTCTTGACTTCTTGAGCCTCTAGAGGGCGCAATTCTTATCCGATTGCAATTTTGTGCATGTATTGGAACGTCATTTTAAATGTCTCATGCTAAATCGGACGAAAATTGTGGCTTCTACAGCCTTAAAAAGCCATATCAGATGAAAGATATATATGGGAGCTATATCTTAATCTGAACCGATTTTTATGAAATTTTGCACACATATGAAGACATCAAATAAAGCATCTCATTCCAAATTTTGTAAAGATCGGTAAAAAATTATGGCTTCTACATGCTCAAACGGCCATATCGGATGAAAGATATATATGAGAGCTATATCAAAATTTGAACCGATTTTGATGAAATTTCCCAGATATCTTAAGATCAGTAACAAAACAGTCCGTGCCAAATTTTTTGCAGATCCGTTGAAAATTTTAGCTACTACGGCCATTTAAGTGCAAATCGGGCGATACATATATATGGTAGCTATATCTAAATCTGGGCCGATTTTTATGAAATTTTGCACACATATGGAGACGTCAAATAACACCCCTTGGCAAATTTTGTAAAGATCGGTAAAAAATTATGGCTTCTACAGCCTTAAACGGCCATATCAGATGAAAAATATATATGGGAGCAATATCTAAATCTGGACCGATTTTCATGATATTTTCCACACATATTAGCAGGTCAAATAAAACAACTCGCGCCAAATATTTTAAAGATCGGTCCAAAATTGTGGCTTCTACAGCCTTAAAAGTCCATATCGGATGAAAGATATATATGGGAGCTATATCTAAATCTGAACCGACTTTTATGAAATTTTGCACACATATAAAGACGTCAAATAAAGAACCTCATGCCAAATTTTGTAAAGATCGGCAAAAAATTATGGCTTCTACAGCCTTAAAAAGCCATATCGGATGAAAGATATATATGGGAGCTATATCTAAATCTAGACCGATTTTCATGAAATTTCCCACACATATTAGCAGGTCAAATAAAACAACTCGCGCAAATATTTTAAAGATCAGGCAGAAACTGAGGCTTCTACAGCCTTAAAAGTCCATATCGGATGAAAGATATATATGGGAGCTATATCTAAATCTGAACTGATTTTTATGAAAGTTTGCACACATGTGTAGACCTCAAAGAAAATACCCAATGCCAAATTTTGTAAAGATCGGACCAAAATTGTGGCTTCTACAGCCTTAAACGGCCATATCTGATGAAAAATATATATAGGGCAGCTATATCTCAATCTGAACCGATTTTTTTTTAATCAATAGCGTTTGTCCTAGGGCCAAAAAAGTGACATGTTCAAAATTTCGTGACAATCGGACAACAAATACGAACTGCACTTTGATTACAAGAATACATGGACTCACAGACGGACAGACGGACATGGCTAAATCGAATCAGAAAGTGATTCTAAGTCGATCGGTATACTTAACAATGGGTCTAGCTCCTCTCCTTCTTAGCGTTGCAAACAAATACACAAATCTATAATACCCTGTACCACAGTGGTGGTGCAGGGTATAAAAACAATCGCGGAAAGCTTACTCAGGTGATTAATAAACAAATCTTTTGGACGAGTAAAACGCAATGGGTTGCGCAATAGCCGTCGCAAAGAGTTGCTAAAACTTCCGCACTCGCAATGAATTGCCCAATGATAACCTAGAAGAGGGTTTCACGAGTCATACGGAAGATTATATTACAATTGGTCGCAAAGAGTTGCTAGAACTTTCGCACACCCAATGGATTGTCCCATGATATCATAGAAGAGTTTTTCGCGACTCATACGGAAGAACAATTGCGAAAAAATCTTCCAGAAGATTGTTTTATTCATCGCGGGAACGAACACTCTTCTAAAATTATGAAAAATGTTTGTAGGGTGATCTTTTCGCTCAAAGAATATGTATTGGTCCGGTAAACGAATAATCGTTTGCGGCCATCAAAACACATTTGCCTTTAAAGAGTTTTTAGTTTTACAACATAAGGAAGGTCCTTTTACCGATGCTGCTAAAGGCTTTACATTAAACAAAACAAGTTATGTTTAATAATGCAAATATAAATATGTAGCTAACGTTTGATATGTTGAAGCGAAACGTTACACAGTTTCTTGTTTGTCTTAAAAATATCGCAAACGCTTTAATTTGTTGCGTGCAAAAGCTCGAAATGCCAGGTAGGTTTATGTGAGAGTTATATCAGGTGATGATGGGACGACTTGGACCATAATTGACAAAATTTAGATAATATGTCAGCCCAATTGGATAAGAATTAAATACCCAAGAAGTATGATCGTCAGATCGATTGATATGGGAGCTATATCTAAACATAGACCGATTTTACTCATTTACAATCCCAACCGACCTATACGAATAAGAAGTATTTGTGTTAATTTTACTGTGGCTACACAGCACCCCCAAAATCTGCCAAATGGATATGTCGGCCAGTCACTACAATATGGGAGTCAAATGAAAGATAATGGAGAGTAGAAAACGAATCTGATATCCAAATATGATGTGTGTTTGGGTGGCGCAACCCCACCCCTCCCTCCCTCTATCAAAAAACCCACAAACCACAGTGTCTAGGCATGGGGCTCAAATGAATGTTGTTTGAGAACAGACCACGACATTGATACACACTTTAGAGACCAAGTCTATGGAGGTCTACTCCAAGCTCGCAACCATCGCCATTACTTAGTTAATGTGTGGTAAGTGGTGCGGACGAGTGCGTCAGGAGGGGTGTGTCTGTGCCGGGCGGACCAATCATCGGTCTTGTCTAAGTGCCATTTGTCGAGCTACTGAACACAGTAGAGGTGCTGGTCCCACGAGGTGGGACACGATAGATGGTTGCCGAACTGCGAGGGCGCTATGCCCGGTCATCGACCGGAGGAGGACGAGGGAGTTGCTGGCGTTCGTTAAGAATTCGATGAGTACTTTGACAGGGATCATAACAGGCTCCGGCGTAAGTAGGTCCGTCCTTTCGTAGAGAAGGGCGGTATTTCACCTCCCGCTCAGGTTTCTCCACTCCTATCTATTTTTATACCCACCACCGTAGAAAGGGGGTATATTCATTTAGTCATTCCGTTTGCAACACCCCGACCCTACAAAGTATTAATATTTCGGATCGTCGTAAAATTCTAAGACGATTTAACGATGTCCGTGTATCTGTCCGCCTGTCCGTCCGTCTTTTGTAATCACCCTAGAGCCTTCAAAAATTGAGATATTGAGCTGAAATTTGGCACAGATACGTCTTTTTGATGCACGCTGCTAAAGTTTTTGAACGGCCCAAATCGGACCGTATTTGAAAATAGCTGCTATAGATCGATTTTTCGATAAAGGGTCTAATGCCCAATTTCGCTGAAATTTGCAACAGTGGGATAGTGTAATCCTCCCAACATCTGACATAAATATGGTTTAGATCGGTCCATATTTAGATATAGCTGTCATACAGACCGATCTCCCGATAAAGGGTCTAATGCCCAAAAAAACTTTTTTTTTTCATCCGATTTTGCTGAAATTTTAAACAGTGAGTAGCATAAGGCTTCCGGACAACTGACCTAAATATGGTTCAGATCGGACTATATTTAGATATAGCTACCATATAGACCGATCTCCCGATAAAGGGTCTGAAGACCATAAAAGCTTTATTTGTAATCCGGTTTCGCTGAAATTAAAAATAGTGCACAGTTTCAAGCCTCCGAACATCCGACCCAAATATGGTACAGACCGGACAATATTTAGATATAGCTGCCATATAGACCGATCTCCCGATAAAGAGTCTGAAGGCCATAAAAGCTTTATTTTTCATCCGAAACAATGATTAGCTCAAGGCTTCCCGACAACTGACCTAAATATGGTTCAGATCGGATTATATTTAGATATAGCAACCATATAGACCGATCTCCCGATAAAGAATCTGAAAACCATAATAGCTTTATTTATTACCCGATTTCGCTGAAATTTGCAACAGTGGGTTATTTTAAGCCTAACGATATCTGACATAAATATGGTTTAGATCGGTCGATATTTAGATATAGCTGCCGTATAGACCGATCTCCCTATAAAGGGTCTGAAGCCCATAAAAGCTTTATTGGTAATCCGATTTCGCTGAAATTTGCAACAGTGTGTTATTTTAACCCTCCCGACATCTGACATAAATATGGTTTACATCGGATTATATTTAGATATAGCTACCATATAGACCGATCTCCCGATAAAGGGTCTGAAGACCATAAAAGTTTTATTTATTATCCAATTTCGCTGAAATTTGCAGCAGTGGGTTATTTTAAGCCTCCCAACATCCGACCCAAACATGGTACAGATCAGATTATATTTAGATATAGCTGCCTCATAGACCGATCTCCCGATAAAGGGTCTGATGGCAATAAAAGCTTTATTTTTCATCCGATTTTGCTGAAATTTGAAATAGTGATTAGCTCAAGGCTTCCCGGCAACTGACCTAAATATGGTTCAGATCGGACTATATTTTGATATAGCAACCATATAGACCGATCTCCCGATAAAGGGTCTGAAGACCATAATAGCTTTATTTATTACCCGATTTCGCTGAAATTTCCAACAGTGGGTTATTTTAACCCTCCCGACATCTGACATAAATATGGTTTAGATCGGTCGACATTTAGATATAGCTGCCGTATAGACCGATCTCTCGATAAAGGGTCTGAAGCCCACAAAAGCTTTATTTGTAATCCGATTTCGCTGAAATTTGCAACAGTGGGTTATTTTAACCCTCGCGACATCTGACATAAATATGGTTCAGATAGGATTATATTTAGATATAGCTGACATATAGACCAATCTCCCGATAGGGGGTCTGAAGCCCGTAAAAACTTTATTTATTACCCGATTTTGCTGAAATTTGGAGTGAGTGAGTTTTTCTGAGCCTTACGATATCCGATCTTAATATGGTTCAGATGGGTTTATAATTGGATACTTCTGCCAAAAAGACCAATATTTTATTCTACAAAATTGTATTGTGACATATATATTAGACCATTCAATGGCCGTGCCGAATTTGGGTCCTTAAGTTATCCAATTTTCACCGGATTGTGACAAAATGGAGTTTTCATGTGTACCCCAGGTGGTGGGTATCTAAAGTTCGGCCGGGCCGAACTTAATGCCTTTTTAATTGGTTTTTTTTATTTGTGTATAACTTCTGGTACGAGGTCTCACATTTTTCACTTTTTCTTTCCTTTCTCTCTCTAGAGTGCCACAATGGGCCAAACTGGTCTCCGAGTGAACTCACCTTTGGTGGGCGATCCATTCAACCAAACCTAACCTAATGTGGTCAGAAGAGCATGAATCTACTATCTAGTTTCAGGGCCATGTGTCTAGGTAGCCATCCCACACCCAAAATATTTCTCAAACCTACCCTACTAAGACTTGGGACTAATTTCCATTCGAGCCCCATGTTGTCCTGATAGGTCTAAATTTCCGCTTGGGCAAGGGAGTTTAAGTTGGGGCGACCTCCTTAGAGTTGACATCCAAATTTTTTTTTTTTTTAAGTTTCGTTTTCCTCTCTAAATACCTTTCATTTGAAAGCATATCATTCCGATGGGTTCACTTTCCAGTTTGTGTGGTGTCTTGCTCCAGGTTTTAAGTCGATTGTAACGCATTAGTATTTCTTCACACGAATGCTTCAACGGCAAATCATTGACCCAAAAAAAGGCAATGTCCTTAATGCAATCTGTGGTAGCGATATGGCACCAAAAGTTGTATCTCTTTTTGAAATGTCTATTCGTTACTCAGAACATTCAATGTCTTAAAGTTTATAAGTTGTACGCCTTTGGGGTCACTTTAGTTTCTCATTGAAAACTTGGTGATGGTAAATCAACTTCTTTCTCACTTCCTACCAACTCACTGTATGGCAGCATTGTTATATTTTACAGGAGTTTCGTTTCTTTGAAATAATTCATGTTCAGCTTCTTCGCTTTTAATAAACAACTTTACACTTAAGCGTTAGCTTAAAAGTTTGCAAAAGTTTCGTTGCTTGCGAAGTAAACATAATTTGATTATGTCTTGTGAAGCAACTTAATGGGGAGGGGGCATAATGATGGTAGTGCATTGCAAACGAAAGTTTTTTTTATCTATCAGCACCAGAAAAAGAGACTGAACACAGCCATTAGCATTATGCTGAAGCTAGCCCCCTCGATTTAAGAGTTCAAATGAAGAAGGGGTGAAACAGGAAAACGGAATTTGTTGAAATTTTGCACAAATGCTTCTTGTGTATGTGCAATGCATGTGCATTCAGCTTGATGCAATTGAAATAACTATACCCCGGTCCGTGTTTAGTAGTGTCGATCGATTAACAATCCAGGTGACGATTTAAGATCCTGGAATGAAATTCGTAAACAAAGTACTTTTTATACCCACCATCGAAGGATGGGGGTATATTCATTTTGTCATTCCCTTTGCAACACATCGAAATATCCATTTCCGACCCTATAAAGTTTATAAATTCTTGATCAGCGTAAAAATCTAAGAGGATCTAGACATGTCCGTCCGTCTGTCCATCTGTCTGTTGAAATCACGCTACAGTCTTTAAAAATAGAGATATTGAGCTGAAACTTTGCACAGATTCTTTTTTTTGTCCATAATCAGGTTAAGTTCGAAGATGGGCTTTATCGGACTATATCTTGATATATCCCCTATATAGACCGATCCTCAGATTTAGGCTCTTAGGTCCATAAAAGCCACATTTCTTATCCGATTTTGCACAAATTTGGGACAGTGAGTCGCGTGAGGCCCTTCGATATTCTTCGATAATTTGGCCCAGATCGGTTCAGATTTGGATATAGCTGCCATATAGACCGATCCTCCGATTTAGGGGTTTAGGGCCATAAAAGTCACATTTATTATCCGATTTTGCTGAAATTTAGGCGCATATATTGTCTGATGTCGCCAAAATTTAGGACAGTGAGTAAAGTTAAGTCCCTTGACATACTTCTGCAATATGGCACAGATTGGTCCAGATTTGGATATAGCTGCCATATAGTCCGACCCGCCGATTTAGGGTCTAAGGCCCAAAAAAGCCATATTTTTTATCCGATTTTGCTGAAATTTGGTACAGTGAGTTGTGTTAGGCCCATCGACATCGTTCTTCAATTTGGCTCTGATCGGTCCAGTTTTGGATATAGCTGCCATATAGACCGATCCTCCGATTTAGGGTCTTAGGCCCATAAAAACCACATTTATTTTCCGATTTTGCTGAAATTAAGGACAGTGCGTTTTGTTAGGCCTTTCGACATGCTTCTTCAGTTTCGCACAGATCGGTCCAGATTTGGATATAGCTGCCATATAGACCGATCTCTCGATTTAAGGTTCTGGGCCCATAAAAGGCGCATTTATTGTCTGATGTCGCCAAAATTTAGGACAGTGAGTAAGGTTAAGTCTCCTGACATACATCTGCAATATGGCACAGATCGGTCCATATTTGGATATAGCTGCCATATAGATCGATCTTTAGATTTAAGGTTTTGGGCCCATAAAAGGCGCATTTATTGTCTGATGTCGCCAAAATTTGGGACAGTAAGTTGAGTTAAGCCCCTCGACATACTTCTGTAGTATGGCACAGATCGGTTCAGATTTGGATATAGCTGTTATATAGACCGACCCGCCGATTTAGGGTCTTAGGCCCAAACAAGCCACTTTTATTATCCGATTTTGCTGAAATTTGGTACAGTGAGTAATGTTGGGCCCATCGACATCGTTCTTCAATTTGGCCCAAATCGGTTCAGATCTTGATATAGGTGCCATATAGACCGATCTCTCGATTTAAGGTTTTGGGCCCATAAAAGGCGCATTTATAGTCCAATTTCGCTGAAATTTGGTACAGTGAGTAAGGTTTATTTTCTCGACATACTTCTGTAATATGGCACAGATCGGTTCAGATTTGGATATAGCGGCCATATAGACCGGTCTCTCGGTTTTAGGTCTTGCGCCCATAAAAGGCGCATTTATTGTCCAATTTCGCCGAAATTTGAGACAGTGAGTTGCGTTAGGCTCCTCAACAACTTTCTGCTATATGGCCCATATTGGTTCAGATTTGGATATAGCTGCCATATGGACCGATCTCTCGATTTAAGGTCTTGCGCCCATAAAAGGCGCATTTATTGTCCAATTTCACCGAAATTTGAGACAGTGAGTTGCGTTGGGCTCCTCAACAACTTTCTGCAATATGACCCATATCGGTTCAGATTTGGATATAGCTGCCATATAGACCGATCTATCGATTTAAGGTTTTGAACCCATAAAAGGCGCATTTATTGTCCGATTTCGCCGAAGTTTGGGCACAGTGAGTTGTGTTGGGACGTTCGAAAGCCCTCTTCAATTTGGCTCAGATCGGTTCAGATTTGGATATAGCTGCCATATAGACCGATCTATCGATTTAATGTCTTGGCCCCATAAAGAGTCAATTGCTTTTGAGCAACATCACCCATTTTGCCTTAGTTATGAAAGTTCTTTGTTGTGCTATTCTTTGAATAGAAATCATTGAAGGAAATGGTCTATAGCCGGACAATATCCAGCAATGGAATCTAAATAAAAGTTATTTTGTTAAAAAAAAAATATTTTTTTTATTTTGTTCGGAGTCGTAGTCGAGGTAGCTTTGCTAGACTCCAACACCGACTTTGGGCCACTTGTCCTACTTAGCAACCCCTTCTTGGTACCACAAACGACTTTTACCTTGACATCCTTTGTATATTTTAATAGGACTGTGCTAAGAGAAGGCAACTCAACTCCATACATTGTGTTACTAGTTTTGTCTAAGAAAACATCCTTATTGGCAGACAATGGCCCTATGCTGCTTGGTGATGAGAGAAAGAGGTGAAAAACCTATAAAAATGAAAATAAAACTCAACCGTCGCCAAGTCTATTGTCCGCCACGTCTTCAGTTCTCCAGCATTTTTTGGGAGAAGGAGTTGTTGTTTTGTGGTGCGGCAGTGGTGAGGTTCGTTAGCCAAATATTTGCTTCTCAGCTGTTAACTGATTTGATTCTTACTTTGTACGTTCGCCGTCTGCGGCTGTCCTGCGGGGTTTAGAGAAATTAAGTGGAAAAGTTGGAAAAGATTTAAGTTTCTACACCCGCACATTGTGTCAGCAATAAATAATTTATTTGTTGCCTGTTGTTGTGCCTGCAAAGTGCCAAAACAAACAAACACCCGTTAAGGCCCCCCCCCTCCCCCGAGACAGTGAAATCCAAAAGGTTTGAATTGTTAGAGATGGCTCCTTGATTTGAAAGCCCTTCACAGTTCCTGATATCCTTCTCAACTTAACAAGAAGTAGGTTAATTTAATGGCCTCATTAAGACACTTCGCTGGGATACAACTTCAAAACTATTGGGGTTTAAATGCATAGGGTGACTAAAACCAACCGCATATTTGCCACTGTCGACAGCAGGAGGGTGTTGATTTATTTGATCTGATGCGCCCTGGTTGGCGGGTAAACAAAACAATTCCTTAACTTCCTTCCTTACAGGCAACAAGGAATCACATAAATCTTCCTTAAGTTTTATCAGTCGTAAAATTTGCTCAATGGAAAATTTATTTGTGCCTTCGTTTCCTTTTGTTTTATCAATCATTAACATTTTATTTGGTTTTAATTAGAAAGTTTTTTCTCCATGCTGTCTATCACAATTAGAGCTTTTGCCATGTTCCAGTGAAGTATTTTTCTCGCTGAGACTTTCCCTGAAAAATTAAACACACACACACGTACTCGTTGAGTCGAAGTTAGGGCTGAAGTTAATCACTTTGTAAATATAGTTGCCTCTCTTCTGGTTACCCATTAATTTCTGTTATTGTTATTTATGAGTTAAGCAGTTTTGAAAAACAACATCGACTTTCTGCCTCTGATTAAAAAATTCCAGATTTTGCAAGTACTCCTTGTCCCGATGGTATAGCGGAGTAATGAGCCACCGTTGCTTACTTCATGGGAAACGCAGCGAAATCCGTAGTTGGGTGTGTCAAGAGCCTCGCACAAGAAACCCATGCTACGATTAGGGATGTCGAGATGTGGCAGTAACAAAACTGAATAACCACAAGGCAACAGGAGTCGCCAGCTGAACTATTCCATGAATTGGAAGCTCAGCATACTATGTATGTACCATACAGAAGGTACATACATAGTATGCTGTAAGTGGTCCTATTCGCATAGCATAGGAAATACTTTCAAGCGCACTGTGGGAAAGACTGAATTCTTAATTCATGGAAATACTAGCTGGAGAAGGCTCGCCTCGCTGAGCCTTCTTTCACTCTCTTATTTTATCTTAGGGGGTGCTGGTACTGCCTTTCAGATATTTCGCCCCAATGTGGATATCATATTGGTACTCTACTCTCGAATTCCTTTCATTTGAGCCTTATATTGCTATGGTCGCTAAATATGTCCGGTATGGAGGTGTTTTTGGAGGGAGGTAGAGTCACATATATCAGATTCGTGCTCTAGTCTCAAATACCTTCTATTTGAGTCTAATATTGTTATTATTGGCTTAAATTTCCATTTGGCGGGCTTTGGAGGTGGGGTGGTCGCCCTAGACATCCCACCTTAAATAAGTATACCAAATTTCTGTTTATTATCTACACCACTACTGTGGCACAGGCTATTATAACTTAGTGCATTTGTATGTAACACCCAAAAGAAAGAGAGATAGACCCATTGATAAGTATACCGAACGACTTAGAATCACTTTCTGATACGATTTAACGATGTCCGTCTGTCTGTCCGTCCGTCTGTCCGTCCGTCCGTCCATGTTAATTTGTGTACAAACAATTTTCATCCGATCGTCTTCAAATTTGGTTTGGGCTTGTTTTTCGGCCTAGAGACAAAGCCTATTGAAATTGGAAAAAATCGGCTCAGATTTCGATATAGCTCCCATATATATGTTCGTCCGATTTGCAGTAAAAATGCAATAAAATAGTCATTTGTCAACCGATTCTCTCGAAATTTGACAGGAAGGATTTTCTTGTGACTCTGAATGATACTGGTGAATTTTATAGAAATCGGTTCAGATTTGGATATAGCTCCTATATAAATGTTCGTCCGATTTGCAGTAATACAGCAATAAAATGGTGATTTTTTAACCGATTCTCTCGAAATTTAGCAGTAAGGATTTTCTTTTGATTTTCGTCATTACTGGTAAATTTCACGGAAATTGGTTCAGATTTGTATATAGCTTCCATATATATGTTCGTCCGATTTGCTGTAATACAGCAATAATTAATCGATTCTCTTGAAATTCGGTACTAAGGATTTTCTTATGACTCTCAATGATACTGGTGAATTTCATAGAAATCAGTTCAGATTTGAATATAGCTCCCATGTATATGCTCGTCCGATTTGCAGTAATACAGCAATAAAACGGTCATTTGTCAACCGATTCTCTCGAAATTTGCCAGGAAGGATTTTCTTAAGACTCTCAACGTTACTGGCTAATTTCATGGAAATCGGTTCAGATTTGGATATAGCTCCCATATATATGTTCTTCCGATTTGCAGTACTAATGCAATAAAATAGCCATTTGTTAACCGATTTTCTTGAAATTTGGCAGGAAGGATTTTCTTGTGACTCTCAATGACACTGGCGAATTTCATAGAAATCGGTTCATATTTGGATATAGCTCCCATATATATGTTCTTCCGATTTGCAGTAATAATGCAATAAAATAGCCATTTGTTAACCGATTTTCTTGAAATTTGGCAGGAGGGATTTTCTTGTGACTCTCAATATTACTGGTTAATTTCATAGAAATCGGTTCAGATTTGGATATAGCTCCCATATATATGTTTATCAGATCTGCAGTAATACAGCAATAAAATTGTCATTTGTCAACCGATTCTCTTGAAATTCGGTAGGAAGGATTTTTTCAAAACTCCCATTATTACTCGTAAATTTCATAGAAATCGATTCAGATTTGGGTATAGCTCCCATATATATGTTCGTCCGATTTGCAGTAATACAGCAATAAAATGATCATTTGTTACTCGATTCTCTTGAAATTCGATAATAAGGATTTTCTTGTGACTCTCAATGATACTGGTGAATTTCATAGAAATCGGTTCAGATTTGGGTATAGCTCCCATATATATGTTCGTCCGATATATCCGAACATATATATGGGAGCTATATATATGTTTATCAGATCTGCAGTAATACAGCAATAAAATGGTCATTTGTCAACCGATTCTCTCGAAATTTGCCAGGAAGGATTTTTTCAAAACTCCCATTATTACTCGTAAATTTCATAGAAATCGGTTCAGTTTTGGGTATAGCTCCCATATATATGTTCGTCCGATTTGCAGTAATACAGCAATAAAATGGTCATTTGTTACTCGATTCTCTTGAAATTCGAAACTAAGGATTTTCTTGTGACTCCCAATGATCGTGCTCTAGTCTCAAATACCTTCTATTTGAGTCTAATATTGTTATTATTGGCTTAAATTTCCATTTGGCGGGCTTTGGAGGTGGGGTGGTCGCCCTAGACATCCCACCTTAAATAAGTATACCAAATTTCTGTTTATTATCTACACCACTACTGTGGCACAGGCTATTATAACTTAGTGCATTTGTATGTAACACCCAAAAGAAAGAGAGATAGACCCATTGATAAGTATACCGAACGACTTAGAATCACTTTCTGATACGATTTAACGATGTCCGTCTGTCTGTCCGTCCGTCTGTCCGTCCGTCCGTCCATGTTAATTTGTGTACAAACAATTTTCATCCGATCGTCTTCAAATTTGGTTTGGGCTTGTTTTTCGGCCTAGAGACAAAGCCTATTGAAATTGGAAAAAATCGGCTCAGATTTCGATATAGCTCCCATATATATGTTCGTCCGATTTGCAGTAAAAATGCAATAAAATAGTCATTTGTCAACCGATTCTCTCGAAATTTGACAGGAAGGATTTTCTTGTGACTCTGAATGATACTGGTGAATTTTATAGAAATCGGTTCAGATTTGGATATAGCTCCTATATAAATGTTCGTCCGATTTGCAGTAATACAGCAATAAAATGGTGATTTTTTAACCGATTCTCTCGAAATTTAGCAGTAAGGATTTTCTTTTGATTTTCGTCATTACTGGTAAATTTCACGGAAATTGGTTCAGATTTGTATATAGCTTCCATATATATGTTCGTCCGATTTGCTGTAATACAGCAATAATTAATCGATTCTCTTGAAATTCGGTACTAAGGATTTTCTTATGACTCTCAATGATACTGGTGAATTTCATAGAAATCAGTTCAGATTTGAATATAGCTCCCATGTATATGCTCGTCCGATTTGCAGTAATACAGCAATAAAACGGTCATTTGTCAACCGATTCTCTCGAAATTTGCCAGGAAGGATTTTCTTAAGACTCTCAACGTTACTGGCTAATTTCATGGAAATCGGTTCAGATTTGGATATAGCTCCCATATATATGTTCTTCCGATTTGCAGTACTAATGCAATAAAATAGCCATTTGTTAACCGATTTTCTTGAAATTTGGCAGGAAGGATTTTCTTGTGACTCTCAATGACACTGGCGAATTTCATAGAAATCGGTTCATATTTGGATATAGCTCCCATATATATGTTCTTCCGATTTGCAGTAATAATGCAATAAAATAGCCATTTGTTAACCGATTTTCTTGAAATTTGGCAGGAGGGATTTTCTTGTGACTCTCAATATTACTGGTTAATTTCATAGAAATCGGTTCAGATTTGGATATAGCTCCCATATATATGTTTATCAGATCTGCAGTAATACAGCAATAAAATTGTCATTTGTCAACCGATTCTCTTGAAATTCGGTAGGAAGGATTTTTTCAAAACTCCCATTATTACTCGTAAATTTCATAGAAATCGATTCAGATTTGGGTATAGCTCCCATATATATGTTCGTCCGATTTGCAGTAATACAGCAATAAAATGATCATTTGTTACTCGATTCTCTTGAAATTCGATAATAAGGATTTTCTTGTGACTCTCAATGATACTGGTGAATTTCATAGAAATCGGTTCAGATTTGGGTATAGCTCCCATATATATGTTCGTCCGATATATCCGAACATATATATGGGAGCTATATATATGTTTATCAGATCTGCAGTAATACAGCAATAAAATGGTCATTTGTCAACCGATTCTCTCGAAATTTGCCAGGAAGGATTTTTTCAAAACTCCCATTATTACTCGTAAATTTCATAGAAATCGGTTCAGTTTTGGGTATAGCTCCCATATATATGTTCGTCCGATTTGCAGTAATACAGCAATAAAATGGTCATTTGTTACTCGATTCTCTTGAAATTCGAAACTAAGGATTTTCTTGTGACTCCCAATGATACTGGTGAATTTCATAGAAATCGGTTCAGATTTGGATATAGCTCCCATATATATGTTTATCAGATCTGCAGTAATACAGCAATAAAATGGTAATTTGTCAACCGATTCTCTTGAAATTCGGTAGGAAGGATTTTTTCAAAACTCCCATTATTACTCGTAAATTTCATAGAAATCGGTTCAGATTTGGATATAGCTCCCATATATATGTTTGTCAGATCTGCAGTAATACAGCAATAAAATGGTCATTTATTAACCGATTCTCTCGAAATTCGGCAGGAAGGATTTTCTTAAGACTCTCAATGATACTGGTGAATTTCATAGAAATCGGTTCAGATTTGGATATAGCTCCCATATATATGTTCGGCCGATTTGTAGTAATACTGCAATAAAATGGTCATTTGTTAACCGATTCTCTCGAAATTTGGCAGGAAGCATTTTCTTTTGACTCTCGGCATTACTGGTAAATTTCATGGAAATCGGTCCAGATTTGTATATAGCTTCCATATATATGTTCGTCCGATTTGCAGTAATACAGCAATAAAATGGTCATTTATTAACCGATTCTCTCGAAATTTGGCAGGAAGGATTTTTTTATGACTCCCAATATTAGTAGTGAATTTCATAGGTGCGACGAGTCGTTCCTGAAACACTTGGTCATAAAACAGTTACCAAATTTGAGGTCTTTTTTGCCATAATCCACAAATATGTCCAGTTTGAGGGGTATGTAGAGTGGGGCGGCCACCCATGCACTTAGCCCTGAAAAAGTATCAGCATTGTGCTCTAGTGTTTAATTCCTTTATTTGAGCCGCAATTCCAATATGTTTAGAGGGAGTTTATGGGGTGAGAATACCCCCAAACACTTGGCCTCATAATTGGATATCAAATTCGACTTTTACTATCAAATACCAATTATTGTTATAATATCAGCATCGTGCTAGAGCACCATTTTGTTTGAGCCCCTTAATGTGAAGCAATTTGAAGGTGGCGATCAAGATATTCAGGGCTACGGGTCTCCTTCAAATCCACACTAATAAATGTGTTTTGTATTGCTTATCTACATTCCAAATCATATTTCAAAACTACCGCTTGGGATACCACATTTTTAAATATCCGTCTGTCCTGCTGTGTCAATCCCAATTTAAGGGTAAAAAGTGTATTCCACAACCAAAGACCTTTTATTGCTGTTCTATTCTATCCTGATCGGCCTTCAAATGTTTTTTTAATACATTTTTTTAGGTAGGTTAGGGGTAGGGGGATTGCGCTCTTACACATCCTTTCATTTGAGTAAAATATATTCTCGCTCGTCCTACATGACAGTATGGTGTTGTTTTAATTGTGAGGAGGGGGTCGGTCCCCCCGACGCTAAGACCCAAAAGGCAATTTCTTTGGGTACTTTATTGTCGCGATCTACATGTCCTGCTGAAAGGCAGGACGTGACCCACATACTTGAATCTTTATACCAACATTAGAACTCTACTGTCATATAATTCCCATATTATTCTGATAGATTTACACGTCCTATTGAAGGTTATTTAGTGAGTGGTCCGGTGCCAGACCTTGCCCCAAATGTGTATACCCAATACTTGAACCTTAGTTTGTATGCCATATTTATAATCTACTCCCGAATACCTTTCATTTGAGCCCCATATTGATATTGTCATTCAATTTGTCTGCTTTTAGACATTTTGGGGTTAGGTCGACTTCTTGGGTATTTGGACCCAATTTTTAATACCATATTCGTATTCTACTCTTCAATACCTTTCATTTGATATATATATTGTATTTATCGGGCCATTTTTGATTTTAGATGGTATTTTTGGGGTAACGGGGGAGGGCCGCCCCCTTCTGATATTAACAAATTTTTAAAGCATATATCTTCTTTATGCCCATATTTCTAATCTACTCCCGAACACCTTTCATTTAAGTCCCATATTTTAATGCTCGTCCAATAAACCTAAGGCACCTTCAGATAGTCGCATATTTGACCCAGCTTGTTTTATCATTTTCGCCAAAATAATGTCATATTGGTACATTCTTCATTATACCCACCATCGTAGGACAGGGGGTATATCCATTTAGTCATTCCGTTTGCAGCACATCAAAATATCAATCTCCGACCCTACAAAGTATATATATTTCGGATCGTGGTAAAATTCTAAGACGATTTAACGATGTCCGTGAGTCTGTCCGCCTGTCCGTCCGTCTGTTGTAATCACTCTAGAGCCTTAAAAAATGGAGATATTGAGCTGAAATTTGGCACAGATACGTCTTTTTGATGCACGCTGGTTAAATTCTTGAATGGGCCCAATCGGACCATATTTGGATATAGCTGCTATATAGACAGATTTTCCGATAAAGGGTCTAATGCCCATAAACACTTTATTTTTCATTCGATTTTGCGGAAATTTGAAACAGTGCGTAGTTTAAGGCTTCCCGACATCTGACCTAAATATGGTCCATATCGGACTATAATTTTATATAGCTGCCATATAGACCGATCTGCCGATAAAGGGTCTAAAGCCTATAAAAGCTTTACTTATTACCCGATTTCGCTGAAATTTGAAACACTGTGTAGTTTTACGCCTCCCGACATCCGTACCAAATATGGTTCAGATCATACTATATTTAGATATAGCTGCCATATAGACCGATCTCCCTATAGAGGGTCTGAAGCCCATTAAAGCTTCATTTATTACCCGATTTTGCTGAAATTTGATATAGTGCTTAGTTTTAGGCCTCTGAACATAGGACCCAAATATGGTTTAGATCAAACTATCTTTAGATATAGCTGCCATATAGACCGATCTCCCGATAAAGGGTCTGAAACCCATAAAAGCTTTATTTATTACCCGATTGCGCTGACATTTAAACAATGGATAATTTTAAGCCTCCCGACAACTGACCTAAATTTTGATTAGATCGGTCCATATTTAGATATCGCTGCCATATAGACCGATCTCTCGATAAAGATTCTGAAGCCCATAAAAGCTTTATTTATTACCCGATTTGGTGCGCAGTTTTAAACCACTCAACATCCGACTTAAATATGGTACAGATCGGATTATATTTAGATG